>NC_030859.1:1674658-1835489 GCF_000208745.1 Theobroma cacao
TTTATTTTAAGTATATATATATATATATATATATATATATATATAAAATAAAAAATTTTAAACAGCCCCCCCGCCCATAGTTACATTACCCTCCGCCCCTGAGTGTGGCGCTTGCAACGTGGACATCCATCTAGTATGTGCTTTTAGGCCTTCGAAGAAGCCCTCTGCGTTCCGCCGCCAACTAGTAACACTGGATACCCAGTTGAAGTCCAAGCCCAAGGGCATATGGGCCATGTTGGACCAGGTCCAACATGGTGGAGCTGTCCAAGGGAGTAGGAGGAGAAAGATTTACTCTGCTGTGGGTAAGATGGCAACTAGGGTGCCGTTTATCTCCATGTTGGGAGTCCCAACCCCTTGGTCTTAAAGTTAAACTTATCAAATGGGCCAAAGGCCCAAGTAAACATGAAATATCTCTTCAATTTCTTGGAATGTCAATTCTTACAAGTAATTCACGTGAGCTTGATGGTTGTTTTTACCAAGTAATTTCAACTGTTTCATATCTATAACTCATTATAAATTTATGTTACTTTCAAGGACATGACATGAATCCAAGTAGTTGATGGTTTAAAGTAGCATAAATAGTATTGTATATTGAATGTTATACATCTGGTAAGTCTCTAGACCCAAAAGGCAACTCTAGTATGTTGTATGGAATCTAATCAATTAAACCAAAATAACACCATTTATGGTTTTAAGGAATTACTTGCAAAGAAATTATTCTCACTTATAGTCTAAGGTAGACTTATACATTGTCTGTTAAAATGATATTTATGTGGCGTTAATTGAAAAAAATGGACATTGACGAGGTATTAATTGAAAAAAAAAAATTGCAAGATATAATGTGAAAAATGTTAAAATTATAAGAAAAGTAGATGGAGTTTGTCTAATATTATATAAATAAAAAGAATATATAATACTTAAAAATAAAATTTATATTTTTATTGTGTTAAATCAATATCTTATATTTTTATTTTAAATCAAATATACTCTTAATTAAGTTTAATTAATTATTATTGATTAAAACATCATTTATCATTTTATGTTATATAGTATTAATATAACATATTAATATATCATAATAGATGATAACAACGTAATATAATTACATGACCATATGACTTTTTTTACAATTTATGTCAAACGTTGCATTAGTATTACGTGACAATAAAAATAATAAATAACATTTTGATGAATGATAGTTAGTCAATCATTAAGTATAAAAATTTATTTAATTCAAAATAAGATATAAAAATTTAATTAATTATAATATAAAAATAAATACTTAATTAAATTTTTTTGTGTAGTCTATGTACTTTTCAAACCATTTATCTAAAAGCTTTTCATATAAAAAAGCAGTTTGCTGGGCCATGAACGTTTTATTCACAAAAGGCCCATCAAACTTTTATTAAACAAAAAAAAGGAACAAAGTAGGCCCATTGCTAGCCCAAAATCACGTGAACCAAGCTGGAAAATCAAAAAGCAATCAACGCGTGAAACTCAACGGTCCCCGAAAGGCGCGTGCCGAGAGAGAGAGCCCTCCGAGTAATGTACCGGTAAGTCAAGTATTTCCCTCCCTCGTCGTCTCCGTTGCTTCCAAATTACGGAAAAACGCATCGTTTTCTTCTTTAACTAATTTCCACTTCAGGGAGAAGAAAAAAGAAAAAAAATCTCCCAAAATTGCACTCTTTCTCTTCATTTCTGAGCTCGATCTCTTATTCTTCAATGGACGAATCATCGTATTCAAATCTTGCTACCAGTCATTTACTCGGCTCAGTCCCCGTAAGCTTTAATATTCTGTTTTTTTCAGTTAGTTTAGTAGCATTTTATTTCATTTCTATTGAATTAAATTTTCGAGATTCGACAGTTTTATGTAAATCGATTTCAAATTTCATTTGATTCTCAGGCTGTTGTTAGTGAAGAAAATAAAGCTTCGTATGAAGGTACTATTTCTTTTTTCAATTTTGGTTGTTTATAGCAAATTTGTTTCTATTTATTTATATTTGAAATTTGTGCAGTTCCTGAAGCGAATATGCAAATTTTCCCTCCAAATAATGGTGGCGGAGGAGGTAGCGGCCGAGGTTATCAAACTCTTGAAGCTCCAACTGGTATATTCTTTTTTTTTTTTAATTTACTTCCTTGCTATATAGGGAAAACTTAGTTAAATTTATCGGTCTTTTATTTTTGTACTGTGAAATTTTGTGACTAGAAAGTGATTATTTATGATATTTAGGTGATTAAATTAAACATATGCTATATTTTTTGCAATGATTAATGACTTGAAAGAGTGGCTTAGTAAGGAAACCTTGTTCTTCCTAAATTGATGATAACTGATGAAGAGATAAGCTTTCAAAAATCATTGCATCTAGAGTTACGATGTCAAAGATTTGGTCATTGAAGTGAGTGATTCTTCTTATTGGAACTTACATCTGGTAGGTTAGGGAAATTTAGTGAGGAAAGTTGACATTTTTTATGTACTTTAGGTCTGGATGAATATAATACATCACAATTTATTGTTAAGTTTTACTTTACATTCCAAATGGTTATCTGTTTTTTTCATAGTCACAAATTTTCTTCTTGTAGGATGGAGTGTATGGTGAATATTGTTAAAAGGATTATTATATATCTTGATCTGATAACTTTTAATGAAATCGAGGAGCACTGTGTCTTCTGAAATAAACATTCACCTGATTCATATATCTTTTTGGTGGTTCTGTTTATATTTTGAACTTTCCTTGAGTATTCTCTTCCTTTGTTTTTATTTGGTTGTGTGTGTCTCTCTTGTATCTAAGGAATGTAGACTATTGGTTTTGCATTCATATTCTAAAACACCTAAGACATTCTGGCTGCGTTATTGGCATTGCAGTTAGATGTAATTCACTGATGGTAATATTGTAATGCCTTTATTTAGTGTTACTGAAGGAACCTTAATGTTTAATGATCTCATTGTCTATCCTATGCAGAAGGATTTGAACAACAATCACCAAACAACTGGAAGGGAGTGTTTAGTATCTCGTCATACACACAGTATTTTAATGTGGATACAGATGTTGTCATAAACAGATTGATGAGTTCCTTTTATCCTGCCAGTGGGGATTTTTTCAGCAAGATTGATGCTAACCCTGATCTGTGAGTCTGCTTTCCCATTATTCTTGCTTTTGCCTCCATTGTATCAAAAAATTGAGACATCCTTATGTATGGGTGTAAAAGCTGCTTTTGTCAAAGCCTCATCATTCAAGTTTTGGAATGGAAATTTATCCTTTGTAAGAGAAAAGTTTATGTTCTTGTGAAGGTCAGACCTCGTAAAAGCGTAAAATCTCTAAGTGTATGGAAAGTTTTTTCTATTTCTCATTGCAATTTATATTGACTTTGAGATTATATGCTTTTATGAGGTCTAACCTCCATATACTTCTAAAAAGCAATCAAAGCATCCAATGACCTAAGCATTCTTCCATTTGCAAGAAACAAGCTTTTTGGAAGTCTGAACCATAAGTTGCTAATCTTATTAAAAACATACTAAGTTAGAAAGTTTAGTTCTTTGGTTCTTTATATTGACATGAATTGTTATAAGAGGGAAACTTTGTGAGAAGCATTAAGGAAGCATACTAGACATGATTCCAATTTTATATGAGATAGTGCATGTGGTTGTTATCTAAGGGGAAAAAGGGCAGCAGTAATAAGAACATATAAGCACACATTGGTTGCTTGTTTATTACATCATTGTCTATAATTCTCATCTTAGTCCTACCCATTGTATTTATGGTCATCTTTGCAAATGGCATTGATGGAGACAAGCCATTTATCGAGAAAGAAAATAGGAAGGCAAGAGACAGTTAGAATTGCTTGATCTTGATGGTCTTATGGAAGTAAATGTTGAAATTAAATACACTAGGATTTGTAGTTAGTTTGTATTTGTGCCTTTTTGTTTGTCTCATACAAGAGACTCTTCAATGAATTGTTTGAAAGGTGGATCATGGATAGTCTGCCTTCGATCAAAGGATCTTTTCTGGTAAGTCAATCAATATATTGTTTAATGTATAATTCTAGGATAAAAGCGGTAAATCCTCGTCAGATGGCTTTCTAAAGGTAACAGGAGACATGGTCCTTCTTTTGTTCTCCATGAGAAAATTGAATTCCTTGCTACTAGCAATTGGTGAAATATACATCTGAATTCTGATTATGTAGAAATCTTGACAATGTAACAACTACAAGTAGATAGTGGTGATATAATGTGTCATATTAAGTTTTCATAGTTATCTGTTTATTTAGTTTATTGGTCTTGATTTTTGCCATATCATAGGTATGGGCTTATCTGGATCACAACTACCTTGGTCTTTATGCTTTCTTCCTTTGGAAACTGTGCCACGTACCTTATGCAAAAGCACACTGATAGCACTGCTTCTTGGAACTTTGATGTCGGCTATGTAAATGTAGCAGCTTGTGGAATCTATGGTTATGCAATTGTGGTACCAATGGCATTTTACTTCTTGCTTCAGTATCTGGGTTCAAACGCTAGCCTTATAAGATTTTGGTGCATGTGGGGTTATTCGCTCTCCATTTTCATTCTAACTGCAGTAAGCTTTTCTCTACATTAAGAAGCTCAAATTTATTAGTTATTCATTATTTCTTTTATAATCATCTGAGCTGTACTATATGGCATATTTGCAGTTTCTGCTGCTTATTCCAGTTGAGATTCTCCGATGGATCATTATACTCATTGCTGGTACAGTCTCAGCTTGCTTTGTTGCCTTGAATTTAAAATCTTATATTGTGGGGAACGATCTTACAATGATGGTGGTTGCTGCATTCTTGTTGCAAATGGCACTTGCAATCTTCATCAAGGTCTGGTTCTTTCCATAAACCTCACTAAGTCATCCTATGTGATCTATCTGAGCACCTAAAATCCAAACTTTGCTGTGTTTACTCTGTTTCTGGGAAATATGGAAAAGGAGATTAGTCAGAGCAAAATACCTCTTGAAGAAAAGCTTCTGTGTGTTTCGGGATTGCTTACATGGTGAGTTGTAGTTTAGTGATTAATTTGAAACATGTAATGGAAGAGAGTTCTAGGAGCCATGTTTTCATGAGGTGCAGCAACCTCACTAATTTGGTTTTGGAGTCAGTCCATCTAATTCACTGGGTGTTGTTGGCCTACAACTTTTAAGAGACCAGCATCATCAGAGCAACCAGAGAATTGTCAATGTAATATTTTAAAGTCATGGAAGTTTTCTCATATGCACATGGTTGTGTAAATATAGTTGTCATGGTCTTTATGTCAATCTGTAATAGGTCCCAAACATCGGAAGGCAAATTTCTGTGTCGAAAGTTAGGTCCTCTCCCTCTCTGAAACAGGGACGATCATCGGCATGCAGTGACTAGGTAGACTATCTCATTTGGCCAAAAGAGGGAAGAAAGGGAGGGGGAAGGGTTTCTTTTCTTTGGTCTGAGGGTTTTTAGCAGTAACCAGATCATGTTTCATCCAATTTAAGTATGTTCCCCCATGAGCAAGGTCCTCCCGAGGGGATATCTGACTTGTGAAAAGAGTCCAAATCAGCTTGATGTTTCTGTCATCGGCTCTTAGTAATGTCAGCCCATAAGCTCGAATTGGTCAGTTTCCAGGGCTGCCGTCTGGTCAATCTAACTTGGGTTTTGGTCTCAAAAACTAGACCCATCGTAATCCGTTATGACCATTGATATTCTATAGTTATGTTTGATTTGTTGAAGGAGTCAAGGAGGCATATATTCCTTTTTCATTAGTTTAATAAAAACCCTTACCTAATAGAACAGCTGACTCCACGCAGGGCCGGTTTTAGCATAAAGCCACCAAAGCCCTGGTCTTAGGCCTCACATTTTTATAGATCTCATAATTTTGTATAATATAATTAATTATATTAAAAATATATAAAAATTAAAATAATTAATAAAATATTTATTAAATTCAGTGTATTAAATATCTATTTTCTTCCACTATCTACCTCTTATTACTTATCAACTATTTATCTCAATTCTTCAATTATATAAAAGTCAATATAATTAATAAAGTGATATATTTTTTCAATTATATGTCTATTAAATTTTTATTTTTTATCATTTTTTAATTTTTATAATATTAATAATTTTCAATTATTTTTTTATTTTCAATGTAATATATTTTTAATAATTTTCAATTAATGGTTATTTTTTTAATTTCAATTAAAAGAGTCTCATTTAAATATTTAAACATTTTAAGTTTTTTAAGATATTGAGCCGCTCCGGACTCCATGTAGTTTGATCAATTTAGAAGTCAAGTAAAGGCAAAATTGTTCTTCGTGGGTTGTCGCATAGCCTAACATATCTAGTTAATTATAAGGTTTTTGACTTTGGAATTGGTTATTTGATTTGCATCTAATCTTATCTGGTTGGCCCTAGCTGTATATTAATTGATAGAATTTTTTTTAAATATTAGATAAATCTTTATTTATAAGGTGAACTAAGGCATTGAAGCTGTCTTGCTGTAAGCAAATTCCGATTTTCAACCCGCAACTAATCCATTTGCAAAACCTAAAACTTAATCAATTCATAATAGAAAGGCAAAATTGAGTGTCGAGTTCATAATAGAAATGATAGGAGCCATTGTCCCCTTATAATATTTAGGTTGACAAATTTGAAGTGCCCCTTAACTTGTCTCTAATCTCTAACTCAAAATACTCGAATTTATCTAAGATAACAAGATATTTTAAAAAAAATAAAATTTTTGTTTGATATATTGTCAATATATAATATTTATATATTATTATTTAATTATATAGTGTTAATCTATAAACGTGTAAGGTAAATATTAAAAAATCTTTCAAAATTATAAATATTTATTTTTGAGATTTTTTAATTCTTATTTTTATCCGATGTGTGCATTTCGTTGCTCGATACGCACAATGCTCGTGCCCCATCTCGAGCCTCTTCGTCATTACGTGGACGAGTTGAGACTTGTGCATTGTCGATGTTGATGTTGTAAAGGAATGCTGTATAGTTGATATGCTTGTCTCAAAAATTAAGTCATGCATGTGTAATATATGAATTAATTTAAATTGTTAATTTGTAAATGACTCATTAAAAAATTTATAATGTATAGAATTTACATATTGTGTGTCAAATATAAATTCAAAAAAATAAAATAAAAATAATATTATGATAAAGTTTTTTAGTTAAAAAAGTCTAAAATCATTTTAAAAAAATTAAGCTTTTTTTTATTAGGATTAAAAAAAAAAAAGAGAGTTACTAGTCAAAGAGAATCCAAGTGGCATATGACAACTCGAATTACACGGATCTAAAACTATGGGAAACGTATTTGTCGCGACTTGTCCAGCTCCCTGACGCCTCCTTCCGCCGCCGATTATTTTAACCCACAAATTCCCAGTACCCGCCAATCATTTTTGGTACCCTTCTCTACCCCACCATTCTTCCCATCCTCCATTCCCCTTCCTCCACGTCACGCTCTCACCACCGTCGCACATTAACATTGGTCCACGTCATCTCATCACGGTACGAAATGTAACATATTAGAATTTCCCTGCTCTCATATATATATATATATATATTAAATAGCATCACGTTTTACTAATCTCGTCCTCAAAATATAAACCTGAGACGATAGCGGGGTTGGCCTAAGCCCTTATCAAACATCTAAATCCGTGGCGATAGAGAGAGAGAGAGAGGAGGAGAAGNAGAGAGAGAGAGAGAGGGAGAAGAAACACTGAGTTACTGAGTTGGAACAGCGACACCTGCTCTTTCCGAGTTTCGGAAATATGGGAGATATGGATCCTTCTCGAGGTTTTGTTAAAGACGTTAAGCGTCTGGTCATCAAGGTTCGTTTCTTTTTTTTCCTTCAAAATGTTGTTTTTAGACTTTTGATAAGTTTAATGAAACAAATTGATTGCTTTCTTCCTAAATTTTGTTATTCTTTTTTGGGAAGTGAACGGGATCACAAGGCTAGACGGTATACTTAAGCCAAGCTAAGTGCATTGTTTGTATTTGGGGTATAAGGATATTAAATTCTAAAAATAGAAGTTGTGTCTATTTCATTGCAAATGGAAATGTAAATTATCGTGGGAAAAACTGAAAATTGGGTAAAAATAGTTTTTTTTTTAAGGATGTTAAAATCAAATAAACTATGCCAATGGTTTTGTTAAACTAAGCTAAGTGATCTTAAAATCACATAAATCATGCCATTTTTATTTGGGTGTAAGGAAAATTTGGGTCTTTGGCATTGTCATGGAAATTAGTTTATGAAGATTGGAAAAACTGAAAACAGGTTGAAAATGTATATGGCAGAGCATTTTTTATTAAAAAGATAATTTTTTTAAGAGTCAAGATCTTTTTTTTTTGGAATTGTGGGGCAGGTTAATCAATGGAAATTACCTTTAAAGTGCATTGTTGAAAGTGATGTCTATTTTTGTTTGTAAAGTTGGTTTTCACTTTTCAGATAGGAAATTGTGGTCATTTTCTGCCACAAAAGTGGGCCCTTAATATTTTAATATCGATTGATCTAAATCAAGAATACTCTTCTGGATATAGTAGTTATGTAATAAACATCTTAGCACATGTTTTGATGGAGGGACAACTAAATATTTTGAAAAGTTGGAGTTTTGATGATTTGGTAAACTGACTAATATTGAAGGTTGGGACTGCTGTTGTTACTCGAACTGATGGACGATTAGCACTTGGAAGATTAGGAGCACTATGTGAGCAGGTTTGTTGTTTGTTTTATACATTGTTACGATTGGAGCTCTGGGAGTTTGCGCTTATCGCTTTATTTTCCTTTTAGTAACACGGTTAAAGTTTCAAATGATTTGCAGATTAAAGAATTGAACTCTCAAGGATATGAGGTTATTTTGGTGTCATCAGGTGCTGTCGGGCTTGGTCGCCAAAGGCTTAGATACAGGAGATTAGTTAACAGCAGGTATTTTGTGTTTTCTTTTTCAGCTCTGTAGACTGATGTTTATGCCTCAAGTTTGTTGTGAGGCTAAAGAATGGATGGTGCTGCCATGCATCAAAAAAGAAAAAAGGGGAAACTATTAATATTTGGACAGTTTTCTTTAATAATTCTTTCCTTGATATAATTCTTATTCATTCTTGTCTCATGTTTTGCAGCTTTGCTGATCTTCAGAAACCACAAGTAGAACTTGATGGAAAGGCATGTGCAGCTGTTGGACAAAATAGTCTTATGGCCCTGTATGATACATTGTTTAGTGAGGTGGTTACACATTCTCTATTTCATGGTTGCAGCAGACTGATTCTTTTTAAAGTTCATTACCTGAGTTCATTCTTTCTTCATTAGAAATTTTCATCACTATTTCCAAGATTTTATATCACCATACATGGAGCTTGTTTGAAATACCTTCTTGTTTTTTGGCTGCAGCTGGATGTTTCATCAGCTCAACTTCTTGTAACAGATAGCGACTTTAGAGATGGAGATTTTAGGAAGCAACTAAGTGAAACAGTGAAGTCTTTATTATCGCTGAGAGTTATTCCAATATTTAATGAAAATGATGCAGTCAGTACCAGGAAAGCTCCATATGAGGTATCGCACTGATAATTTTTTTCTTTGTGAGTTGATGTCTCTTTATATCAGCCTGGATCAATGCTATCCCTTTCTGCCTACGGTAATCTTATCTAATGCTAGAATGAAAATCTTCACCAAAAGTAGAAGCTTAATCTTAGGAGGCTGTACGAATACATTCTATGTGTTTTCATGTCTCTTTATTTCAATACCTGGATCCATGCTATCCCTTTCTGGCTAAGGTACTCTTATCTAATGTTAGAATGAAAAGTGCTGTTCTTCATCATAAGTAGAAGCTTAATCTTAGGAGGCTGTACCAATACATTTTAATGGATCTTAAATAGAAGCTTATTTCTGAAGGCTCTAATGCATTTTTAAATCAGATATTGTGAGATTTAACTTTTATGTAGGTATTAAAAAAAAAAAAGAAGAGACCTTTTCAAAGGCTTTTACTCATCTTAAAGTTGTTCATGATTTGAGCACTTTTGCAGGATTCTTCTGGTATATTTTGGGATAATGACAGTTTAGCAGCTCTACTGGCATTGGAACTAAAAGCTGATCTTCTTGTTTTGTTGAGTGATGTGGAGGGTCTTTACAGTGGCCCTCCAAGTGATCCGAAATCAAAGCTAATCCACACATATGTTAAGGAAAAGCATCAGGGTGAGATTACCTTTGGAGACAAGTCGAGGGTGGGTAGAGGGGGTATGACTGCAAAAGTAAAAGCTGCTGTCAATGCAGCTAATGCTGGCATTCCTGTTGTTATTACCAGGTATGTTTCATGTTTTGTTCCAGCTTTAGCACTCTGCAATGTTTGACTGTATCTTGAAACATGTTAAATTTAATAAATAGGGTCAACTAAAATGATAGAATGCTGTTGTTGCTAGGATTACAATCATTTAAAATGGAATGAACCTACTGGCCAGTTTCCTGCTGGAAAGTTCATCAAGGGGTAGGAAAATTCCAGCAATTTAGCCCTTCCTGCCTCATTCCAGCTTTTTACTCCTTCTAAGAACCCTTATACGTTGTTCTATAAATTGCAACTCAAGGAACAAGAATGAAAACGTATTTGTCTGGAGCCTGTAGATTTTGCTATTAAAAAAAAACTTGCTGCATTCATATGTGATGCTGCCATGCTGGTGTCAGCCATTTGCCGTCTGTCTAATTGTCAGTAATGTCTCTTTTGTTTTTTATAAAGTGGGTATGCAGCTGAGAACATACTAAAAGTCCTCCAAGGAAAACGGATTGGTACACTCTTTCATCAAAATGCACATTTGTGGGAACCAATTAAAGAAGTTGGGGCCCGTGAAATGGCAGTTGCAGCAAGAGAAAGTTCCAGAAAACTTCAGGTAATACTGCATTGCTTTGTGGCTCCAAATATTTTATGTGCTTATTTTGTTATGACATTTGGTTCCAACCGCCAACTTCACATGTTGACAGTCAGTTGTACCTTCTTGACTAGTGGCATAAATAACTTAACAGCAATTGTTCTTCAGGCATTGTCTTCACAAGAACGGAAAAAGATTTTACTAGACATAGCTGATGCTCTTGAAGCAAATGAAAAGGTGATCACTATTGAGAATGAAGCTGATGTTGCTGCTGCACAACAGGCTGGATATGAGAAATCCTTGATATCCCGGCTAGCTCTGAAGCCTGGGAAGGTAAAATGCTAAACATGCTACTGGAATTGCACTACTGTTGCTGTTTATTACCTCTCAGCTTTGAGCATCTTTCCGAATACCAAAAGCAGATGCAACCTTTGTGCACCAAAATCTGTTGGACCTTGCACCTTCCTAGATTAATTTGTAGTTATGAGTTTTCTTTTGCGCTGTTGAATTTACTCTGTGTACTTGACAGATTTCAAGCCTTGCAAAGTCTATTCGTGTGCTTGCTAACATGGAAGACGCAATTGGCCGTGTTTTGAAGAAAACCCAGGTAATAAAGAGGCAGTCATACACCAAGGTGTGGACTAACTGAAGGCTCATTCTGTTTGAAAAGTAGTTGTTCAATTTCTAAACCTTTATAGAAGCAAGCCAGAAAGGTCCCCTTCTTTTTAGGGGTGGGGGGATTTTATTAGAGACCAAAAGCATGTTTGGCTTTGGCCAAAGCTCTTATTAACAGAATTGGAAGAACTTTTTGCAATCTAATGATTGTTTTTGCATTCAGCTTGCAGATGGACTCATTTTGGAGAAAACATCAAGTCCTTTGGGTGTTCTTTTGATTGTTTTTGAATCTCGACCTGATGCACTTGTACAGGTAAATTGGACTACAATTCGAAAGTCCTTCCACTATTTTTCTATGGTGTAGATAAGGTGAATGATTAAATAGATTATTTTATTCCTAAAGTAGACTGTTTGTTCTGACCGCTTTGTATGTTAACCTTTTATTTGGCTTGGCCAAGGAAGGAAAAAGCAAAAAGCTAACTGCATGCTATGATGCGGAGTGAAGAGCTATTTTCTTGTTTGCCTAGTCAATTTATATGCTTCATTTTCTGAATATTCCTGTGGCTTTATGTATGGTATGAATAGATAGCCTCGTTAGCTATCCGAAGTGGAAATGGGCTTCTCTTGAAAGGGGGAAAGGAGGCCAAGCGATCAAATGCTATTTTGCATAAGGTTTGGATTCTAAAACGAGTTTTCTGGATTATACTGAAATGTGCTTTATTGTCTAGATTTGTTTTCTGAAATTTTATCATCTTCTTTGAATTCACAGGTAATAACTGAAGCCATTCCAGACACTGTTGGTGGCAAAGTTATTGGACTTGTGACTACAAGAGAGGAGATTCCTAATCTTTTGAAGGTTAGTAGTTCTTAAAGTGACCAATCATTAGAACATATACTTTACAACAGTATTGTACACTTTGATTTGTAACTCAGCATTAACATTTATGCTTCAGCTTGATGATGTGATTGATCTTGTGATCCCAAGAGGCAGCAACAAACTTGTTTCTCAAATCAAGAGTTCAACCAAAATTCCAGTTCTTGGTCATGCAGGTTAGATGGGTTACTATTGTCTTACCCATTCATCATATGCTTGGCCTGATGTGGTAATTTTATTTTTAGAAGGAAAAGATAATGTTGCCTGATTCTTATGTAGTGAACTATGCTGTTTGTTTCAGATGGAATTTGCCATGTATATGTTGATAAGTCTGCTGACATGGATATGGCAAAGAAGATTGTTTTGGATGCAAAAATAGATTATCCTGCTGCTTGTAATGCAATGGTAATTCATCATTCATTTGTCAATTTATTTCTTCCAGATAAATTTTAGTAACATTTTCAATGTTATTCGTTGACTTTATATATTTTGTTTGAATATATTCAGATTGTGTTTATCACATTGCATAGTTCTTTAATGCTTCTCTTTTCCTTTTGGCAGGAAACTCTTCTTGTACACAAGGATTTAGTGCAGACTGGTGCACTTAATGACCTAATTAATGATCTTCATATAGAAGGTACATTGGAAACGGTTTCACTTACAAAGTATGATACTTAGAATATCCATGTTTGGTACATGGTTAATTGTTTTATTAGAAAGTGAATAGATTGTAACACAACATTTTGAATACCTAATGGATAACCAACAATAATGCATCTTCTGCAGGTGTTATTTTATATGGTGGGCCAAGGGCAAGCAACTTGTTGAGTATCCCACAGGCACGTTCATTTCATCATGAATACAATTCAATGGCCTGCACTGTTGAAATAGTCGATGATGTGGGTGCAGCCATCGATCATATCCATCATCATGGAAGGCATGTTACTCACTTTTGGCAGAGAAGCTTGTTGATGTCTCTTTGTGTGCATTATTTTGTGTGGATATATGCCTATGTTTGCACTTTGCATGTGTGGATGGACACGGATTACCTTTTTTTCATTTTTCTGCAGTGCACACACAGATTGTATCATCACAGAGGACCAGGAAATTGCAGAAATCTTCCTGCATCAAGTTGACAGGTAAGACTTCAATTATCTAGTTTCTGAAAGGTACAAGCTTGTATGCTTCTTCTGTTACTTTATTGCTTGATGACTTGCTGTTCTCTCATTGTACTTGTTACATCTAAAATAAGAAAATGCAATGGGTAATACTTTGATTTTGCATGCAAAAAATTACTTTGAACTTGGTGTGAAAACATTGCCTTCTTTACTTGTGGAACATCATGTAATGTGTCCTGTATTTAAATGGGCAGTGCTGCTGTTTTCCACAATGCAAGCACAAGATTTTGTGATGGGGCTCGATTCGGGCTAGGAGCTGAGGTATCATATTTCAGTTACTGGTCAGCATGTATTTAATATGTTCAAGTACATTGGTCTAGTGTCTGATTTTCTTTAATGACTGAATAGGTTGGGATAAGTACAAGTAGGATTCATGCTCGGGGTCCTGTTGGAGTTGAAGGGTTGTTAACAACAAGATGGTATGGATCTATTAAGATCATTTATCTACTACATATTTCACATTCCATATACATGCAGTTATGCATATCTGTTACATATAGTGCATCCTTTTTGGTAGCATAAATTCTGTTGATCTTAATGTTGATGATATTATTGCAAGATTACAAAAAAATTTTGAACAAATATTCTGAAGAACTTCTGCCATATAAATTACATGGTCGTCTTTTGACCAATGAAATTAATATTTGACATGCTAAGAATTGAAGTTGTTTATATTTTAAGGTTATTTCACATTATTATAATTCCCCCTATTCACAAATACAGGATTCTCAAAGGAAGCGGACAGGTGGTGGACGGTGATAAAGGGGTCACTTATGTTCACAAAGACGTACCTGTTGATTCTTGAAAATGCAAAGGCAAAATGCCTGAAGCTGCTGATGGGTTTCCTCTTTGTCATTTCTGTCTTATTATCCTTTTAGTTTTTAGGGGGAAGGATTGGTGTTGATAGGAGTCTTTGGTCAGGGTGTTATTCTACCCTTTGTACTGTTATGAAATTCTAGTTATGGTCTATTCTTATGTTCTTTAGAAATAAACAGCAATTAAGTTATTTCTTTTGAGGGTGATAAAGAGAAACTGAGAGTAGTTTGGTTGTGTAGTCCCCAAAGTGGAGTAAAAAAAAGTTTGGTCGTATTCTGATATAATTTGTGAATTCAGGGATTCTGCTCTAGTACTAGAATTCCCACCAATTCCAACCAATTGTTTTATTGTACTATATATTTGGGAAATTGAAAAGATGTCTTTCTCATTAGTATCAGAGTTTTACAAATACATAATTTATAGTTCAGAATTTTCAAAATTTCCAATGTGGATGATTATGTATGCATTTTCTAGAATTTGTCCCAAAAGGTCAACTTAGTTCTAGAATTCCCAGAACTGAAATTCCTTGTAGTCATTTTCCTTGATGACAAGAAAGCAAATTGTGTATAGGGGGAATTCCATTTTTGGGCAATGGTAGCAAAATTTGTGAGAGTTTGATGTTCCCCCTTTGTATCCATTCACATCCAAAAGGCCAAAACTTATCTAGTGGATCCCAACTTTGTATCAATTTGAAATGTTGACTGGAGGCTTTTGACAACATGGAGTGAGCTAAAGTGTTTCATTACATTCAATGAAATCAATAGTTTTAAGAGAAGAAAAAGTGGTTAATCCCTCAACGAATAAAGGGATAAGGGCAGAGCACCTTATTCTCTCTTGGATATAACATCATATTCTCTCTCTTTCATGGTTTGCTGGCAGATAACAAGCTGCCATTCAAAGTATTACCACCATTCATCTAAGGAAAATAACAACACTAGCATTCTTGCATGCTAGTTTCCAATTCCAGCAAGGCTTAAAGAGTTGTAGAATAGTTTACACAAGAGTGAGACAAAATACTCTTCAAATAGAGCAATATATGAGCTGAACATAATTCCAAGCATGTTCCAACAAACTTCAACAATTTCACAAACTTTTCACCTAAACAAAAATGTGTTTATGTTATTTAGTTCATATAATAACTTGCAACAGTGCTAGTTTCCTACCCAGAGGAGAATACACCAGGGCATACCCTTCTTCATAAACTATTGTGAGAAGCTATTACTCCTTCATTCTTCAATGAACTTCTTGAGGTTCTTCAACCACCTAATGTACTCTCGACCATCCTTGTTGATCATGTACTCATGCAAGAAATTGGTAGTGCTCGGCTTAATTCCTCTGATCTCCAAATACTTGTGGAAGGCCTTTTGCAAGTTCTCATCCAAATCACTGAAAACCAAAAAACCAAATATCAGTTAAATCAGAGGCAAAAACAAAAATTCCATTTTGTCCTACATATCCAATGCATTTACACATAAACTATAACAAACTTACTGGAAATCAGGGCCTTCATAGGCAAGCACGTCTTCGGAGTCAGGATTTCTAACAGTCAAACTGTCTATGGCAACCTCATCAGGGAAAGCAGTACAATTGAACTCCAAACTAGGACCACCTTTCTTTGAGACAGTAACAGCCAATGGGATACTTGATTTAGAAGGCTTTTCATAGTCACCCTCATCGTTGTCTTCATCCTCCTCTTGTTCATCACCAGTCACAAGATCAGGCATGTGAACTTCAACCTTTATGACTTCACCATCATATTCTCTTGTCAATGTTACAGTTTGAAGTCCAGGAGTGTCTTCAATTTTGAAAGGGAATCCACTAGGTGTTCCTTCAACCTTCATAAACATAATATAGGAAGGAAAAAATAAACAAAATTAAGCACAAAATGATAAGAAAATTAACACTTTCAGCTTAAAAACGTATCAATACTACTATGAAATTGCCCATGTAAATTTTTTCCACATCTTCTCTCAATACAAAGAAAACATTCAAAACCCACCACACTCAAACATTCATTTATTCCCCTTAGCTTCCCATAAACCCTAAAGAGAAAAGAAATGATTAGAACAAAAGATTGACTCACCTGGTCATGCTCATCGCTCTCCTCAGCGCACTGAATCTCGGACTCAAGAACTCGGAGAAGAGACTCATCACAGGAGGTTTTCTTAGAATCAACAGCGGTTGAGAAATGAAGTATATTTGAGCAAAAACGGTTTACACCCGACTTCTGGGACTGGAAGCTGTGGTTCAAGGCTGTGAAAACACAAGAGTGGTAGTTCCTCTGGACTCGGGTGAGTCGAATAGCGAGTGGAGCCAACGAGTTGGCTGATTTGCGGACAATAGAAGCGAGAGCCATGGAAACTGCGCTGAAACACGAAAGAGGTCTTAGGGTTTTAGGAACAGCGAGATTCCTTGTCGCGAGGGTTTAAGGTTTTTTAAAGCTAAAGATTAATAGTACTAAGGCTTTGAAAAGAGGTGTTCATAGGCAAGTCAGCTGGATCCGGCCTGATTTGGCCTACCTTGGACCTAATTTTGGGCCTAAATTGGGCTGGAATTGGACCTAGTTTGGGCCTAAAAATTACTTAAATTGGCTAGAATCGGGCTTTTTGAAGCCTAATTCTTATTGAGCAACCAGTAGAATCCTTCACGAACGACTTAAAAACGTGATGAGATATCGTTTGTCATTTGACATTTGCTTTATTTTATAAAAGAAATTAGCAATTGAAATAAAATTTTTAATAATTAAGTTGTGATATCACTCCTTACCAAGTTACTGTCTATAATTGGTCAAATTTATAATGTTACTAATATATTGTCTATTGCTTTTATTTCCCAAAAAAGAAAGTTATGACATCACTGCTTGCCAAATTACTCCCTTTAAGTCAAACTTTATCAGCTTATCAAATTATACAAATTTTCCAACACAATTCAACCCTTAGCTTTGGGAAGTCAGCATCAGCAAAACCAAATACTATCTCACTAAACCAAGTCATAGCTGCCTCTTCACTTGTATACATCCTCACCCTTTCTTCCTTGTCTTCTTGGTGGAGAACAAAGAGAGAAAAAGGAGTATGGCTATGGCAAACAAAGCTATCAATCTTGCAAGTGTTGGCTCAGTTTTTCCTTCTTCTGTTGATAACCTGAAGAAGTCATCATCATCAACCAGTGTTCATAAGAAGTTGAGGGTGTCAAGATTCCCATCAGTGAAAGCAGTTCAAAGCCCGGTTGAATCAGGTACTGGAAGATGGGCCAGACAGAGACGACCCCAGAACGTAGATGGAGACTTTTTTGTAGGTAAATATCAGTTTTTACCCGCATGGTAATAAATTATATACCATACTTTTCTTTTGGGGATCTTTTTTCTTTATCAGATAAGCTCACAGATGAAGGGCTGTAAATTTTTGCCCATGAAGGATGGTAACTTTTTAAAGTATAGGAGTTTCCTTTTATAGCTATGCAAATAGTATTGGAAAAGTACATTCCTTTTCATGTTTTAATTATGCCGGATAGGATATCTTCTCACGGTGTATTCACTGCTATCTCTGCTAATTTTGGTATTGCTTCTTAATCCATTTTGCAGATCATACATGCATAGATTGTGATACTTGCCGCTGGATGGCTCCGGTAATCTTTCGAGCTTACAGTTGCATTGAACATTATGTTATGGAGGGAGTGAAGGGAATGTTGGTTTTGTGCAGATGATGCTAGGAAGACAAAACTAAGTAACATAAATTGTGGTTCCTACTACTTCACTTCCTTTCCGCATTGATTACTGTTATAAAGTATGCTGTATAATTCTGATTCCTAGCTGAATTGTTGTTCACATGTCAATGGATAATAATATCTGGGAATTTCCATTTTCCATGTTACCTGTCTTACTGGGTTCTAGATGTTGGCGAAATAAGTTGCAGCACCTTGTAATAGTTGGCAAATGGTGTCCTCATGAGTAACTAATCTTGTTTGAAAGGAGAAAAATGGTATTCAAAGACTGAGAATGATGGTGGGCATTATGGATGCCTTGCTACTGATTTGCAAAAATTTGTACCCTTTTTCAGCATATTACTTCCTTTTCATGTATAATATAGTCATATTATTCAACCCTGCAATGTACTTTGTATTTCTTTATTTTTTTTATTTCCTCTTGAATTATATCTTTCCCAGAATAGACTATGCGGTAGATACTTACTTGACAATCTGGAAAACTATTCTTACTCTAATGCTCTTTCTCTCTTGGCTTTTCAGCAAGTCTTCAAACGAGTTGATGGGATGTCTGCAGTTTTTAAACAGCCAACTTGCAAGGAGGACCGATTAAATGCTCTCCAGGTGCCCTTTCACTGGTTTCCTTTCTAGTTTATCAGTTAGAAGATGATGTTTTCTACTTTCTCCACCTACATCAAAGAGCATGATTTGTTTCTGTATGCATCTCTACAGACTTTCACACATGCACTTGCATGTCTATTTGTATCTATACAGGTGCAATGATTGTCATCATTGAACTTTCGATGTTTTCAGGCCTTGCTTTCCTGTCCAACAAGCTCAATCCGTACAGAAGTACCTCCTTCTGATATCCTAGAAGCCCAGAAGACATTTCCAATTCCAATAGATGAGAAGAAGCTTCCGGTAATCTTTATCATTCCTAACTATTTTATTTTACAGTATCACTTGACAGACTGCAGTGTTATTATGTGTACTTGGAATAGCAAGCCCACTTTATCACTGTGGCTATGTGATATAATATACTTTCAGGGTGTTTATCACTGTGGGTATCATTCTGAGAAATCATATGGAGCTGCTTCCTACTTGATCATTCATCCTGAAGGAAATATACTTATAGATAGGTAATATTATACTTTTGCTGGGTAGAAGTTTCTGAAAAACTCTGCTGTGAACTGTCATGGTGGGGGAATCAGTCATTTTTGGGGAAAAAAATTGGAAATAAGACTGCTTCTAGATCTTTTTCTTCCCCAGGATCACTTCACATATTAGGTTGAACTAACTTGGCTACATAAATTTCTGCAGCCCTAAATTCACAGAGAGACTTGCACAGAAGATTGAGATGCTGGGTGGAGTACGCTATATGTTTTTAACCCACAAGTATGATGACAAAATTTTTTTTATCTTTTGTTCTTCTAGAGGTTGCTGATGCCTGATAGATGTTGTTATGGTCAGGGATGACGTTGCAGATCATGGGAAGTGGTCAAAGCGGCTTAGTTGTGATCGGATTCTGCATTCTCAAGATGTGAGTGTCATGTCCTGACCTCTGATATGCCCTTTCAACTATTTACAGATTTTTGAAAATTCTGTTAGGCAGAAATGTTATCATACTTGCTTTAGTGCCTTTGATGTTCTTAACTCCTCCAGTGTACTATTTCTGATTGATTAATCAGTGATAATTAGTTTCTATTTTTAATGCTAGAGTGCTCTCTGTCATAGAAATATAGTATGAGAGTTCAATTGAGTTTGCTGATAGCCAAAACAAAATGTTTTTCATTTGACTTCTGTGACCTTCATCACTATCTATGGGCAAGTAAGGGCCATGAATGGATGTTGCAGCCTTTTTATGTTGAGTACTAGTTGAACGGCAAATGTGAATTTACAGCTAATGTACTATTTGTAATGGTGATCTCTGTAGGTTGAAGTTTGTACCACTGATGTCGAGATTAAGCTAGAGGGCACCGGTCCATGGAGCCTTGGAGAAGACATTATGCTTATACACACTCCAGGCCACACAGAAGTGAGTTATTAATCTAATGTATACAAAAAGTTTTGAAAATTAGATATCTTAAGCAAATATGGATTTCCTATGGCTTGACAAATACTTCCCTGAGTTCTAGGTTGACTTTGCCTAATGTCAGATTTATATGAATAGTCACTCTCTATTACTTTAGTTGTCAATAATGAGCTTCAAGTATTAAGTTTCATAAATTTAACTTTGGATATCTCAGAAATTTCTCAAACAGTTTGACATCGATGCACTGACCAAAGCTCATAATTGTACATTTTATAAATTGTTGCAGGGATCAGTCTGCTTGCTTTATAAGTCAGTTAAGGTTCTATTCACTGGTGACCATCTGCTGATGAGAGAATCTGGGTTGGACATAATGGAGATATACAATAAATGTTCAGGTAAAACTAAATGAAATCACTATTACATGGCAATGTATGATAAGTATGGACGCATTTCATTCGATTTTGCCCATTCTCGTTGGCTGTAAACATAGTTAATGAATGTTCTAAAAGTCCCTAGAGAGAAGCCAGTGATCTGCATAGTATGCTACCTGAATGTTCTTTTGTCGTATACTCGAAATCATCATTGAGATGGATAGGTTTACAGTGCCTGTCTTTGTAACAGTTATTTGATTCTTATTGCATCATTTGAGCTTTTTCTTCATCTTCTTTCCCATGCTCACTACTCTGTTGTTTCTCACAGTTCCTGCACAGCTGAATAGCGTTGAAAAGTTGTTAGAGTTGGAGTTCAATTGGATAATACCAGGTTGGTATCAGTTTTCTTCTACATGTGCAAATTGTATGAACTAAATATTCATGAACTTAGATGTGCTGCTGCTTTTTTTGGTGGTACTTATCCAACTTGCATGCTTCTGAAGAAAAGCCTTCTGCACATGTTATTGGTTGAGACAATTTTGTCCTAGCTTGTCTCTTGTTATGTCCTTTGTTGAACTGCGCTTCTGAAACATGAACATATGTCCTTTTTCCTTTGTCCATTTCATTGTTCTTATATCCAACCGTCTGCAGCATTTTACACATGCAAGTTAATTGTTCAAGAAAGATGGGATAAATTAACGAGGAAGTAGAACCTACTGTTTGTTTTACATCTGTCTTGAACGACAGAAGTTGGATTGAGTGTCTTCATTGTTTTCATATATATGCTATTCATGATGATCAATCTCAAAAGTTTCACATCTATTTACAGGTCATGGTAGGAGAATCGAATTCAAAGATGTTCAGGAGAAGAACACCATTCTCGAAGCTTTTGTCCAGGAAAAGTATACTCAGCATTCCTCATCTATGAATGTTATTAGGAGTTTGCATGTATGAGAGACTGTGTCATCGATGTAGAGAAGAATAATAGGTGCCAATACTTGGTACCATGATGATTAGAGAGAGTTTTCATTTTAACAGAACTTGCTGTATGCCTAAATCTTTTGTACCATGACTGCTAGTCAATCACTGCAAATAAAATTTTTTCTTGTTTTCTATTGCAGGATTATACCAAAACCATTGTCCATAATACAGTCACTTGCTCATCAAATTGCCACTTAGTTTACTCACTTTTCCAATTTCTACATGCTCTAAAGGATAAAAACTTGAAAAAATTTACGTGGAGATGTCAAAATCTAACCTCATCACAGGAAAAACCTGAGAGAAAAACGGATCAGAAACCCTTCAAAATACCAGGAATGTACCTCTAATGAATGTTCTATGAAGTCATCAGATTTGGGCTCAGGAAAGATGCCTCAACTAGTCCTGAGATTAACAGATAACCCAAAAACATAATGGTTACTGTCATTGGTCAATTGTTCTCTTCGACTGTTGTTTGATTACCTGCTACTTGTATTAACTTACAGACAAGTTCAACCTAAGTTGTATAAATTAGCTTTGTAAATTTGTGTAACTTGAAACTTTCAACTTAGTTCACAAGCTTCCACTGTTAAGGTCTGGACAAGCAAGACATCTTTACTTTTACTACACTGAAAAAGAAAAAGAAATGAAATCCTACTTTACCAAATACCATTAAAAAATTTAAAAGAAAAATCCTACTTTAATCCTTTAAAATGATAAAGAGTAACAGCCAAAGGTCAATTTGGTGTAGCTGTCCGACACGAAAACTCAATGTCACTTTCCTGGAAAAGAGCTTTCCGTATGGGAGTCAACAGATTCTTGAGCTCTATCCCCATATCTGCAAAAAAATCTTAAAAGTTAGTTAAGCTTGTTCAACTTTGCTTTCTTGTGAGCTAAAGCTGTTGGACACTCCCATCTCTTCCCTCCCTTTTCCTTACCCTGACCTTCTCTTCATTTTTTTTCTTCCTGAAGAATCCTGTAATGTTGTTTTAAGAGATTATGGCCTTGTTTGGAAGTCCAGGAAAGTTGAGTGGACTGCTACTGAGAGTGGGACAGTGTTCTTTTGCTGCTGCTTCAATTGGAGTCATGGTTTCTGCTCCTGGTTTTTTTAACTCCACTGCCTTCTGGTATTATTTCTAATTCTTTTTTGATTTTTGGTTCTATCCTCATTCTTTATTACTTTCCTCTTTTCTCTTATTTGCTTATGTCCTTGCTTACTTTAACATGATGGGTTGATTGTGGTCTTTATATTATTCTTATAACTTGCTTTGTATGTTAAACTGTTAAACTACTTCTTTCTGAAGCATTTAATTGCCTTCATTTCTTAGCTTTCCTTGGTTGGTTAGTACTTTTCTTTATTTTCCTCCTTGATTGGTTAGCAATTGGCCTTTTGAATGTTTAAGTAGTTCTTTATTTTTGAAGGAATTCATCATAAAAAGGGAATTCTTATACAAGGTTGTAAGTAGATGGGTCAGATGTTCATAAGAATGTCTCCAATGAAAAATATGATAATGGTGTACATTGTACCTTTCAATCCACATAAACCAATGAGAAAGGAAAATGGGAAGCCGTTGTTAATAAAGTTTGGCAATGATACACTCAAATTGTCATGCAAAAGCCCTCTCAAGGGAAGAGAAACAACTAAGAGTAATAAATTATGGCGTTAATGGCAGTAAGATCAATGCAATTCTGACAGGAAACCTTCAGAAGATAACGTTACTTGTTCAAGCAAAAACAAAAAATGGGGTGATATTGCCAAAAGTTAGTAACAGAGCCATCGGCATAATTGGTTAGAGAAATATTAAGATCACATCATGCCCTCATTTTTCTTTCCTCCTCTTCCGGAGATGTGTCCTACATTTTAGGAGACTTAGTCGTACATATATTCCTACTCTCCCATTATTGGAGAGATAAAGCACTAAGCACTCCCACTACCCTCTGTGTGATGTGATTGTGGCAATGACTAATTGCAGTGGCTCCCAATAGACAAAGCATAATCAAATCAGATGAAGAACCCATTGTGCCCTCGTTGGCCTACTTTTACATTATCAGGTAACTCCTGAAAGGTCAACTTCAGTTGTAGTGCATGGATTGTTCTTCTTGTTCAAACCTGGAAATTTTTCTGGTCTTTGCCATCAGAATGATGGGTGTTAGCAAAGTGTGTTGGAAATGGCATGTTTTGTAAAGTTGCCGTTTATGTCTTTCATACTCACTGTTTCTGGTCTCTCTGCTTATTTTATACATAGTATGAATTCCCTTTTACTCCTTAAGGTTTTTGCTGTAAAAATTTCTGACAAGTCACCATTTCTTCTTCTGTACATCTTTGTTGGCTTCAGCTATTTGATAGCATCAATGGGGCTTCAAGTTCTATGGAGTTTTGGACTAGCATGCCTTGATCTGCATGCTCTAAGGTCAAAGAGAAACCTCCAGAATCCTATCTTAGTGAGCCTGTTTGTTGTTGGTGATTGGGTAATTAAAGTTTCTCTTCCAAAATTTGTTCCTTCATGGTATTAATTTGTTGTCATACACAGACACTTTAAAGGATACCTATTTGGTTATGTTATTGGATTTGTTTCCCCAAGGCTATGCATTCATGTCTGTTCAGATTAAAATTTTCAATTTCTTGATTCCACAAAGGCTGATTGAAATATGAAAACTAATAGTAAAAAACCAGTGAAAAAGTAATGATGTTCTTCCATGGGAACCACTAACATGTTTCAGATATCGATTTCTTTGTCGATCTAAATTATGACTTTTGCCTAGAATTGTTGTTTACTCGTTAATAATCTAACTGGAGTAATGATGGTGATGTAAAATGCAGGTGACTGCTATATTATCTCTTGCAGCTGCTTGCTCATCTGCTGGAGTGACAGTTCTGTATTCAAGAGACTTGGGTTACTGCAGGTCACCTCATATTCCATGCAGCCGGTTCCAAGCATCCATATTTTTGGCCTTTATCTCATGGTTCCTCCTTGCCATATCATCTCATGTGACATTTTGGCTTTTGGCTGCAGTTTAAGTGAATCCTATTAGTACCCACCCTCCCTACTCATTTCTTCTTTAAGTAGTACTTATTCCTTTTTCCAGGCTACAATACTCATTTTCTTGGAAACTTCATAGATGATCTTAGCATGTTCTTTTGTGAGTTTGTCACTTTCACAAGAATTTTTTTCCTTTTTCTTTATGCAGTCATACAATGACATTGTACTTATGTTTATTAAATTTCGAGAGCAGAAACAACACAGACAAGAAAATGACAGTATCTACAAAACTCTATTGGTTTTGATTTTTCGATTTTAGTTTTCATTTAATCCATTTTAATAGAGAATTTCTCTAACTTTACCTCAGGAACCTTTCCTAGGTTTGATTAGTACCCAATAGTTGGTTTGAATTAATGCTGGAAAATGGAGATCTCAAACTTGGCCATATCAGCTCCAGGGCAAATCCTGTTTTCTACTCCAAAGGGAAGGAATGATCCTGCTTTGGGTTTATGGTTCTGCATGCAAGTAAAGCAATAACTTCTTAGATACCATTTGCCAATGTTTCAGACATGCAATACATTGAACTTACCTCCCATCTTTCAGGGAGGAAGCCGTTTGGGGTTTGAATAAACTTCAGGCCTCAGGGTCCATGTGAACAACCCTGTTCCAAACCAGAACCTTCCAACCTTTGGGTATCAGAAAACATGGAACCAATGCTTTTCAGTTCACTCAGTGAAACCAACCATGGGAAAGAAGAATATCGACTTGGAAATAAAGGGAGATTGAATCACTAACAATCACTAAAACAATCATTTCATCACTCATTGTAAATCTTCAGGTTTGAGGTAAATGACATGTTCTTGCGAGATAAACAAGTTAGGAAGGAAGCAAACATTACCTTTCGAAGATAAACCATCTAAGAGTTAAACCTTTCTGTGTACTGGGTCTGTTCTTAAGATTTCCTCTTGCTCTTCCTGAAAAGTGGCAATAAAGGCCACAATCCCACCTTAGCCTTTTGCAACATTTATGGATGGTCATCATGTAGATAGATGATTGCCCACATAGCTGCATGGGGTGAGGTTTCATAACCAGATAACAAGAACACGAGCAGTAAAATCGATTATATCCTCATCCTCTTCTTCAACCTCCATGAGTAGATCAACCTTTCCTCTCTTTTCATTTGGGTCATTAAATTTGACTGTCGGCTCTCCTCTCACTTCCAGAACACCTTGAAGGATCTTAACCAGCAACATTTCCCTTGCCTGATACATGGGAGATGAAGATGATATACAAGTTTTGAAGAAGATGGAGGCAACTCTCAAAAGAGTTGAGAGCTTGAAGACGTACAAGCACTGAACCAAACTCTTATTGTAAGAGCGATGATGTGCTGGTGCAGGAGTCTGGGAAGTGTGCTAATTCTGGGATGAATATCTCAAGGATCCCCACTTCATTTTATCATAATTAGCATCGTTCCATTTCGTCATGCACGGGAATATTCTATCTAACACTGAGCCAACCCAATCTTAGCTTAAAGGGCATTCCCAATCATGGGTGTAATACAGGGGCGTGGAGGGGCGTAAAATCCCACATTACTCACATAAATACCTTTTGAATGCTTTATATAATAGAAAGCAATGACCCCTGGCGGTCTTAGCAGACACGAGATGTTATGCGGCATTACAATACTTTGATATTAAAACAGTTGGGCCGGGTGGGGCCAACCAACCAGGCCCAACCCATTTTTCTTTTTTTTTGAATTTTTTTATGCTCAGTTTAACTGAACTTTCTTTGCTTTTTAATGAAATTTTGTTTAACTGAATTTTCTTTGCTTTTTAACGAGATTTTATAATCAAATTTTTTCTTTTCTTTTGTTATGCTCATTTTAAGATGAGATTTTATAGTCAAAATTTACAAAATATAAATTCTATAAAAAATATGAAATTATGTGAAATTTAATAATTGTCTTATATTCAAATAAAAATTACTTATAATCAAATTTTAAAAAATATAAATTATATAAATATATGAAATTATGTAAAATTTAAAAATTGTCCCATATACAAATAAAATTACTTATAATAAAATTTTAAAAAATATGAAATAAAAATCGTCATTTTTTTACTAAATTTTCTTTGCTTTTTTTTATGTTCATTTTAAGATGAGATTTTATAATCAAATTTTTTTATTTGCTTTTTTTATGCTCATCATTTTAAGATGAAATTTTATAATCAAAATTTTTAAAAAAATATAAATTATATAAAAAATTGAAATTATGTGAAATATAATAATTGTCGCATATACAAATAAAAATTACTTATAATCAAATTTTAAAAAATATGAAATATTTATGTCATTTTTTTACTGAATTTTCTTTGCTTTTTTTTTTTTATGCTCATTTTAAGATGAGATGCAGATTGCAGACCCATCTACTGAGCTTGACCTTGACTGTGATGCACACAAACTCACTCCCACCTCATGACCTGCTTACATACTGTTACTAACATGAGCATCTATTCATTAAACCATAAGAGCCTTGTTCATTTCTCTTCTTGTTTTGCTTCAGGGTGATTAATTTGCTGTAATCCCACCTTAGCCTTTTCCAACATTTCTGGATGGTCTACATGCAGATAGATGATTGCGCACATGGCTGCATGGGCTGAGGGTTCATCATCAGCTAACAACAAGACGACCAGTAAGATGGATTCAATCCTCATCCTGCCACTTCTGGCCATCCTCATCTTCAACTTCTATGGGTAGATCAACCATTCCTCTCTTTTCATTTGGGTCATTCATTTGGCTCTTGTCTCTGCTCTCATCCAGGACACCTTGGAAATGACTTGATAGAAAAATATGAAAAGAAGGAAAGAAAGAAAACACCTTTTATATATGTCCAAATGGTTCATCATCTTTCCAAGGCTTTCCTACAGGTTTCCGGAATAGAAATAGTGATGCTTGGACTCCCAAATAAGTAGGTCTTGTAGATACCAGGTCGGCCATACCTGAAAGTAATCTCCAATGAAAAAAGGGTGCCAAATTGTGTTCAAAATAATAAAATTTTACTTCTCAACAAAGGTGCAATAATAAAAGCAAAGCAAAGAGAGTGTTGTTTTCAGAAATTGCATGCCAACAAGCATTACATTATGCAATTCCATGCTTTCTGTTTCATTTGTTCAATGCAAAAGAGCAGATATACAGCACTATATCAGTCATAGGAAGGGAAAGAGAGACCTTTTCACTAAGTCGTGGATGAAAGTGTCAGGGTTCTCGGACCTGAAAGCTTTGAGAAAGGACCGCATGTTACCAAATATTGGCCAGACAGGAAAACATATGTTCCTAGCAGAACAGCAAGAATCAAAAGCCAGGAAATCTAAATCCATTCCGAAATGGTGACTTTGGACTTACGTTTCTCAGCCGCCTTATACATGTCATACCTGGCAAACTGATAGTGGTAGCTCCTATCTATAGCTACAAATTGCCTACCTGCCATAGCACGCATCACTCAATTCCCAGGCAGCATGTAATATATTAATGTCAAATGTAATGGGTGACATAGCGTGAAGTGAGGAAGGATAAAAATACGTAATAAAGTTCTTCTCCGGGAATCACACTTCTTTGGATTGAATCTCTTTAGTTTTTTTGTGCTGTCAGTCTTCCAGCTGCTCTCCTTTCTTCATTAAATTGACGAAGGAATGACCTTATATTTACATGTACTTGAAGGCTGAACTGGTATAAAAGCAATTCTAGACCTCATCCAGTTAAATTTTTAGCTAACCTTATGTCCGTGAGGTATGAGTTCGATCACCCTGCATAATCCTTGGTTTCCAAAGGAAGCTGGTTAAGTGGAGACTGTGATGCCACCAAGGCGAGTGGCCTCAGTGTGGTGGTATCCACTAGTAATGTGCTTATCTTTGTAAAGCGTGATGGGATAGGAGGCATACCTCAAAGATTGAAATGGCATAAGGTTAATTCTAGACCTCATCTAGTCAAGTTAGCTTTTCTGATTGATCAAGTTAGCTTTTCTGATTGATATATATATATATATATGCATGATTATATTTGACACCACTGGTTCAAAGAGCATCATTGGTAGTTTTCTGAATGTTTAGTGCATGATAAGTTCTACTTTTTCCCATTGTTTATGTAACTCAATGGAAAACATATTGACAAACTAATTGATCAGTCTCCGGTAGTTCCATGAATGATTCTGAAAGGTTCTTTATCTTGTAAAGTCTCAACAAGAGCAAGTTTAATCTTTGTAGCCATAATCATGTTTAACACCAGATTCATGAGTATTTGGACAAATAGCATGAAAATTGAATCATTAAGATGCATGCTTATTATTAAGATCTAAAAGAACTTGCAAGTTTTAACTCCGTGCTTTCAACATAAGCAAGATACATGGAACACAGAACAGCAATATCGCTGGTGTCCTGAATTCCAAAGGTAGAAATTCCCATCCCACCAGATATATATAAATAAGACCAATTTCCACTCATCAGGATGGTGACTGGTGAGCACATATATATTTGCTGGATTAGAGCAAGCATCAAGTCTCAACTATCTGGATTGGACTATCTATCTATCTTTATGATCTGTGGGGTGCTAAACTGCTAAACATGCATTTGACTGTCGAGAAACATGTGCATATTCGATGAGAGACTGTCATAAGGCACAAGTATCGAAATATGGAAAATGTTATGCACACTCTAATCAAGTAATGCTCTGCTGCAGTGCAGCCGCAAGCACCACTGTTTGGAGCATTATAATTTTGAGTTTCTCTAGGTGAATTGTCATGTTCCTGCCTACTCTAGAACAAATTTGTCTGGTTAGGAATTTGCATAAACAAGAAAAACTGGATCTTGGTGTTGGGTAATTTTAAGTGTAGCAGGGCCAAGAGTTCTGATATGGACAAACTTGGTTCATCTATTTAGCTGTAAGAAAGAGTGAGAAAAGAGGATGAAAAACTAAGTTTCCAATTCCACCATGATGGATACAACTCAGCTAAGAGAAGTTACAGCTATGCTGTCAAATGGCATTGGACCCTTTCCCATAAACAACAAAAAATTTTCACTAATTTTTTAATTGTTAGTCCTTGAGAAAACAACAGCTCAACAAGTCAATGTCATTGATAATTCATGTCCCCTTGGGGTAGCCCCATAACAAGATAGTGATAATGACATGGGAATATGCTCTTCAACCTCTTTATCCTCCATTTTAAGTCAGCAAGAGAGCTGGGAAAAAGGAAACTTGTTTGATTCCTGTTCATTGCTTGCATAAGCTGATAAGCAAAACCATTAATGGTGATTGTTCAATCTTAATCATCAATATAACATACACCAATTTTCTTTATTTTTTACAATTGAGGTAGTAGGTCTACCAACTGCAAAATTTTTAATTATTAATGTTCAATATTAACAAAAAAATACAAAAAAATATATTTTTGTGACTCACAAGCATGTCACTTCTCCACATGGTAGGCCACACATTCTTCCATCAACTTTTTTCCCCCTCATACTTTTTCTCTGAGTCTGTATATTTTCCTCCACTTGCTTCCAAAATCTACAGAAAGAAAAGAATTGGGTCTTCTTGTGATACTTGGAATGTTATTTTCATTGGAGAATCTACCAAATAAATGACAATTAATAGGGTTCGATTTATCAGATCTTGGACGATTTTGATAGCTAAAAAGCTTAACCCCTCATATAATAAACGAGGCCAATTTCCACTACACGTCTTGCTTTTTGCAATTGGCCTTTACTGTATTGGCAATTTGGCATCATGAACCAGAAGGGAAACGTACGACTTATTTGGTTGCCTTCTATAGATTCTGGCTAACATAGTTTGACAGAATCAAAGTTAGGTAAGAAAATAATGAAAGAAAGAAAGGGATGGGTACTCATAGAGAATTACTATTAGAACTGCCACGAGCCTAACTTGATTAGCAAAAAACCCAGTCCCCCCAAGCTCTCACTTGCTTTGACAGGACACTAGAAAGAGAAATATGAGTGTGTGTTTAGCAGGAGTTTGCTCCATGAAAGAGCAACCGCAGAATCAAATTGAGAAAAAATATCCACAATAGTTCCTGTCCTTGTGTTTGGGTTTCATGCCGTGTGACCACAGGGAACTTGAACTTTCCTTTTGGGTGTTCTTATGTGTACCTTTACAAGTGCTTATCCACTTTTGTTCTTCCTACCTACCATTTAATATTATAGTTATCTCTTTTTTTTTGCATTTTAAAAAATTCAAAATCTAATCCAAAACGAAATATTCTTTATTTTTTTCGTAAAAATTTATAAAATTTAAAAAACGAATAAATTATTTTAATTTCAAATATAAATTAAGTATATCCTGACAAGTTATTTCAACAACAAATACACAGATATCTCCTTTTTTTCGTTTTCAACCCCAAACACAAATATAGTTACTTGTATTACACGTATGATTAAAATTATATCGAAAAATGAGAGTTGTGTGACCTTTTTTAAACTCTAATTAAAGAGTTTGATGCCTCTAAATCTGCTTGCAGAGTGATACATTAACTTCATCAATTGCCCATCAATCCAGCAAGAGTTAATGGAATGGTGCATATGCATGTCGTAAATGGTGTATTATTTTTTCTTTTTTGTCAAATTTGGCCCACCAGAATTGGAGAAAAGATTTAGATCCAATGCTACCGACAGATTGGGGTCATATAAATATCAAGATATAAAAGAACATCATCCTAGAATAGTAAAAGCATAAATAATAATAATAATAACTCACAGACGATTTATTGAAAATGCTCAAATAAAATATACAATTAAAAAAAATTAATTGTTCATAAACCAAGTGATAATTTATTTCTATATACACACTAAAGTTACACATTTCACACCAATGATCATCTTAATGCAGTTGACAACAGAAAATGACCCTTGAACCGTCGAAAACGCATCACTCAGGCTTGGAGAAACTGACTTTTTTACACCTGTGTTGGAGGGGGAGAAAAAAAAATATAACAAAAGAACAAACGCATGACAATTTAAGTGAATACTCCCTACAAGATAATTCTAACTTATCTGGGAACAGAACTTGTCACATGACTATCTCTGGCTTCAAAATGCTAGACTTGATCTCTTTGTGAGGCAGAACCACGCCGCCGTTGCTGTAAATTTCATCGCATACATGGACATCTTCTCCGAGGATAGTCATGTTCTCTACACGAGCCCATTGCCCAATGGTGGAGTGCCATCCGATGATGCTGCTGGATATGCAGGCGTGCTTCTTGACGCGGACTCCACGCATGACTGTGCAGCGGGAGAGTCTGACTCCAGACTCAACCACACATCCTGGACCGATTGCCACATCGGGTCCAATCAAACATCCTTCTCCAATCTTAGCACTCTCATGAACCAAAACATTTCCCACAATGTGTGGACCAGTGGCCAACTTAGTTGAAGCTTTCTTTCGCAGGGAGTCTAGATAAAGTCTTAGGCCAGTAATGTAATCCCTTGGCTGACCAATGTCCATCCAAAACCCTGGTAGGACCATTGCATACAGCTTCTTCTCTGCAGCAATCTTTGGGAAGACCTCCTTCTCGATTGAAGTGGGTCTCAGTTCAATTCTATCAAGAACAGAAGGGTTCAGCAGATAAATTCCAGCATTAATTTTGTTCCCAACAAACAATTTGGGTTTTTCAACAAATTTGTCGACTTGCCCTGTTGATTCTTCCATAACAACCACACCGTATTTTGATGGCTCATCCACCTACATAATTTAGACTGAAGTATTAGAATGCCTTCAAAGGAAATACACTGAAATTGAAAATAAAGAAAACTTTAGAACTGAATTATTACCTTGGTTACCATTATGGAAGCTTCTCCTCCATGGGCTTTGTGGAATTCAATCATTTCTTTGAATGGGTACTCACTGATAACATCACTGTTAAGCACAAAAAATGGCTTACCGGAACCATCAATGAGCTTGTCCCTAGCCAAAGCAAGAGGACCAGCTGTGCCGAGTGGCTCAGTCTCTTGAGAGCATGAGATCTTGATCCCAACTTTAGCTTCAAATTCCTTCAAGAAGTTCAACATTACCTGCAAAATCAAGTGGCCACTGGTCAGCCAATAAGCACTTAAGCAACTAACCTTTAAGACCACTGTATCAATTTTACACATCCTACACAAGGAAACACCTCACATACCTCAGGTTGGTAGTTAATAGCCAAAACAACTTCAATTACACCAACAGCCTTGAGAGCCTCAATCTGTAAAATATTGTAAGATACATCAGTCCACAAAATCAACAAGCTTATCTTGAGAAAACAACAAAGAGAAACCACTAAACTTAAAAGGAAAATTTCCAAGTATCAGATGTATAATAAAGGCCATTCTGCAGAAATATACCTGATGCAGGATCATGGGTTTGTTAGCAAATTCAACAAGCGGCTTAGGAACACTAAGGGTCAATGGCCTCAATCGTGTTCCAAATCCTCCAACAAGAATAAGTGCCTTCATTGTGATACACCTTCTGCTTCACCTGTAGATGGTACAGTCAGTATCTTAAGCAGCAACCAAACATCAGACTAAAATAAGAAAGCAACCTAAGATATGCTTCCCAAATGAATCCTTACAGACACTTCTACCTATACATGACAAGAAAAGAGAGATTGACCACTACAGGAATCTATATTGACATTTGTAGATCTAAAAGTGATGAGCAAATCAGAACCGATGAGTATGAATTCAAGAGTGACACAAATTCACCACATGCAAAGAGAAGAAAACCACACAAATCTAAAGCCAAGCACAAGAGAAAAGAACAAAACATTCAAACACGCGTCCTGCACCTAAAAAAAAAAAGCTAAAACCTAAAAAGCACCACTAAAAATCCATCCAAAAATGGTTTAGATGATATTGTGACACAAATTCCAGCAATACCACAGGCTGTTATCTTTAATGAGAACGACAAATCCATTCACATGGAACCGAAAGCAAAATCCAGCTGCTGTGTAACCCCTGCTTCAAGTAATGACAGATGGTTTAAGCTACTTTGTCTTTCCTCTTTTCTTTTTCATTTCAAGGGAAAAGACTAGTTTTTAACTGATTTAATTGTCAAGCGAATTTCCTTTCTTGCTTCCACTCACCAAAAGAGGCATGGAAAACAGGGAATTGCCACGAAAATAACGCCTAAAAGGATTAAAAAAATTAACACAAGTTTCTAACTAGAAGCAATTGAATTGAAAAATTCCAAGTAAGCGAAATGAAAACTTAGCAAGAAAAACATATTCAGCTGAGTCAGTCTTGATCTGGCAACGCGGGAATTCTTGACCTTTGCAAAGTATTTGACAACAAACATAGCAAAAAGAAAACGGCATTAAGCCATTAATAACAAAAACTTTAGTAGAATTCTAAACCACCATTAAAATCATGATTAAACATAATAAATTTAACTTAGATTTGTCGCTAAACGAGAAATGAAATCAATTGAATTAACTTGGATTCCTTTTTCTTCTTCTTAGAAAGATTTTACGCGCGATTTACCGTGTAAAAAATCAGATCTAACAATAATATAACAATACAAATCAAATTAAACCTCAAAATTCTCCCAAAAAAAAACGTAAAAGCAATTGAAATATAGTAGGACGCGAACGCCGAATGACATTTTCAACTCCATTGAGACATATTCAAACTAAACTATTAGGAACCGCGAGAACAGACACCGTACAGAGCTCGGAAGGACCATAATTCAGCTATTACCTTTAAGCCTTACCAGATCCAAACCCGAACTGAGTTCAAACTGGAAACTCGAGCCCGATTCGAGGGGCAAATATAAAATGAGCGGGGAAACGAGTCAACTCGGACGAGTTTGGCTGGCTTTTTTTTTTGTTTTTAGTAACGGTTTTTTTTTTTCGTCGGGAGCTGAGCTGGCAACTGAGGAAAAAGGGGGGCGGTGTTTTAAGAGAAAGTAGAGCGGTATTTATACAAGCGAGAAAGAGATGAGATATAACTAACGTGAAATATTTGGCGGATTCGAAATTAAATATTAAATTTAATTTTGGAATTTCTTTTCTTTTAGCGACGGAACGGAAATACTAGGGGATGTTTCGAGGTGGTTTCGGGTTGTTGGACGGGTAACTGCTCCCGAGTTGTGGATAAAAAGGTACGGTCCGGAATTTTGTTGACGAAAGTGTTGCAGAGAAAACGATGGTAACGAAAAAAGGAAAGTGATGATTGACTTTCATTATGTTAACTCTCACAGTAAAATGGACCTTAGCAAATTGGAAATTAAGTTTTTATTTAGATTTTATATTTGATACATTATTTATCATATAAATTTTATATGTTGTAGTAAATTAAATATTATATAAAAATAAATATTCATAATTATAAAAATAATATCCATGCACATTTACAAGTGTTTATAATTTCTTTTATTTAACCTTCTTAGTATACGAGGCTATATTCCGTAATTGAGTACTTTTTATCAATTTTTTACATTTTTTATAATTTTAATTTAAAAGAAAATAATTATTTTTGATTAATTTAATTTATGATATAAAAGCAAGTGGTATCATTTATCCTCCATTAAATAGCATACGTGACCATGTATAAATGATAATAATGTTTAGTACAATTAAGCTTTGACTTAAATTATATTGAAAATATATCCAAACATTTAATTCAGTAATTGATAATTGATTTTAAGTAAAATATTAAATTTAAACTTTATATTTAAAAAAAATTAAACACATGAGTTTTGCAATATTCAAAAAATAATAATAATAAATATTATATCATATTAATGAAATTTGAGTGTTATTGTCAAAACCCGAGGTTGTAAATTGTGAATAATTTTTTTTATATTTTATAAATTCAAAAAAGGTGCCATTTTCTATAATTTTATTAATGTTCTCTTCTTTCTTTTTCTATTTTTTTCCCTTTATGAACACTTTATTAGTGTTCCATTACTAGGAAATGTGTATTAAATGTCAAGTTGGTGTAGATTAAATTAAGGATTGCCGACCGTAACAGTATTACCGTATGTAGATTCCTATCTACGTTTGTAATTAACTTTGTTGCGTTTTAATACTACATAAATAAATCAATTAATAAATTAAATAAATATAAAAGGAATAGTTCAATTCTCAAGCTTGCCATTCTGGAATTTGTCAAAAAAAGGTCTTCAAGTCAATTAATTTATTACCGCATTGTTACGAGCTAACCTAATGAGTAAAATATAACAAAGGAAATCATTAATTAGTTAATTAATTAAAATAAAAAAAATTTGAGAAGGTTTGAATCCTAGATCCATGTCAATCTGATTCCACATACATAATTTGACTCTTCAGCGGAAACCAAGAATCACGGCTCAGCATCCGCAAGCAACAGAGCCCACCCCACGGGACTCAGCACACCAAATCCGTGGGCATTAATTTAAATTAAAGCACTAATTATATATTTTTAATCTTAAAAGTTGTCTGAAATTTCTTAGTCGAAGTTTAGGTTCTAGGGAAAGGGCACATGCACATATGATAATATACCTAATTGCCAGGAAGTCAGAATTTTATATTCGGAGACAAAAATAATATTTATAAATCAATCATATTAAAATATAATATTTGTAAAATTAAAATTATAAAAAAATTTAAATTTTTAAAATTTTTGAAGAAATGAAAACCGTTAACCGCCTTTGGATTTGGTACTTGCCCTGGACAAATTTAGCAAGTTAGAAAAGGAATGGCTATTGGCTAAAGGAATTGGGCGGCCAAGCATTTCCAAGTTATGTTACAGCTTTATTTAAAGCTAAAGAAACCATAGCTTACTTCTAGGTCTCTTCCATGGGCAAATTGGTTGATGGGGTTGATGCTTTCAGGATCAGAAACATGACCAGGTCAAGCTAACTGGGATTGAATGGAAAAAGACCAAACATTTTAGAGTTGTGACCCATTTGACTCATTAATTTTGTTTTTGGTAAATATTCTTTCCATTTTTAAATATTTATCTTTTTTTAATACTTATAATTATGACGTATTCTATGTTAAAATTAATAATTTTATAAGAATAGAAATGCTCAATAATTTTGAATATGTAAAATTAAAAATCATGAAAAATAAATCTGTAATATGAAAAAAAATAAGATCATTAGGTGGTTAAAAACGAAAAAGATACTTGATTTGGGACATTTAAAACGTGAGAGATGAATAAAAAATAAAAAATAAAAAAACAGAGAGAGTATTTCATTTCACTTAATAAATAATTAGATTTTGAATTGAAATTATTAAGATAGTGAAAATATGCACATGTTTTCTGCTAAAATCGAAAATAAAACCAAAAATACTAGTAAATTAAAGTACTAAATTAGTGTGTATATATATATATATGTATATATAATATTGTAGCCCCAAATATTATTAGTTGTAGAATTAATATTTAACCAATTAAAATATTTGTGCCAATCTTCAAAAGAAATATTTTGTTTAAAAAAAAAGAGTTGAAATATATTTACTACATATACGTACTAATTCAAGTAAGTTTTATAGTAATGTCTAAAAAAGGAAAAAAAGTGAAAAAAAAAAAAGAAAAGAGAAAATTCCATGTGTGTTAGATTTGTGTACTGCCACCGACATGTTTAGACCAAAGACAACTCGAACCAATACACTTCCCAATGATAGCTTTATTTACTAAAGCAGTTTCCCACGTGTGTATTTTTAAGTATCATGTACGGTTTGTTGCTGCCATATGCTTTCGGCTTGCTCCAGAACAAGCCTTTGCTTATTGCAGCAGCAACAGTTTAGATCCAATGGATCATTTATATTGTAAGCCTTTTTTTGAGAGGTTATTTCCTGTTCCTATTTTATATTTTTTTTAACATGAAATATTAGGGATCATTTCGATTTGTTTAAGTAGGATTAAGATATTTGTTATCCGAAATTGATTATAAATAATTTTTTTAATATTTGTTATCATTATTATTAAATTATTTATTTTAATTTATAAAATATCAAAATATATAATTTACTTTGAATTTATTAATTTAATTTTTACTAATAAAATACATAAAAATATCAAAATTTATATTTTATATCAAATTTGGATTGGGCTTGGAAGACATTATTAACCAAGTTCGGATAGATTATGAATATTAGATTTTATAATCAAGTTCTAATATGGATATATCAAAATTAACAAAGACCTATCCTAACCGTATCTCTAAAATATCAAAATTATGAAGCATGTTGTAAAACCCATTATAGAGAAAAAAAATTAAATAAATGGCCATTCCTTTCAATTTCCAAATTATGGCAAATGATTTTGGCATGCATGCACTTAGCTAAGACTACTACTTCAAATTGAGAATGACTTTGTGCTGTTTTGACTAGCAAAATGGGGTTTTAGTTTTATGCTTGTAGCTATCATATGAAGGTAAGCTAAATAAATCAGTTGGGGAAACACGAATTTGGAATAAACCCAATTTGGACTGATATTGAACAAAATGCCCAAATCCCATTGCATTCCAACAAGTATTGTTGTAGAATAAGCCTTTCAGGCTTAATTTTTCCATCATTACTTACTTTCAAGGTATCTTTAACAAGGATAGACCACCTAATTTTCTATGTTTGAGTTGAATAAAAATTTATAATAATGGAAATGGTTTTTTTAAACTAATTAAGTAGGATGCAACAAAGCAACCACCAACATCTAATTTCAAACAAAAATGATGGTCTGGGAAACATCTTAGTATCATTATTATTCAATATCTGCCTTGTCTCGGGCCTCCTTATCACTCTGTTGGTGAGTTAAGACTTGTGTAATGTCGACCTCATAAAAGAATGCCTTTAAAAAAAAAGTATCTATGTATATATTCTAAGTGTAAAATGAAATAATTCTAAAATAATAATAATCTAATCAACAATAATTATCACTAATTACCATTTACTACATATCAACGGTTGGCTACTCCTTATTGAATGTAGTATCTAATTTATCATCGATGATTATTGATATTGTATAACGATTGATTTTTTGATGATCATATGATTAGAGTTTGAAATTCGATTAATAGGTGTTTTAAAATTTGTTAAATTATTTTTTAAAAAATATTTATTGCACTGTTTTGATTAAATTTGAAAAATAATATCAAATATATAAATTTTTTTTTATAAATATTACCTTAACCAATATTGATAAACACAATTAATTTATATCATAAAATGAACAATTGATCAACACGAGTAATTCGTTCTATGTTTCGGCTCATGGACTCGAAGCGAGATTGAGAGCCCCGTAAAGCTCTCGTGTTGGGCCCCAAGAGATCTTGTAAAAGCCTTGAAGGAAGCTAAGTTGAGACTTGAGAGGCCCGTATGGAATGGGCCTCAAGAGAGGCTTGAATCACATAAACAAGGAATCCAGCTTCCTGTTCTTCCTCATTTAAAAAGAAAAATATTAAAAATTTAGTTCTATTCTTTTTTTTAATAAAAAATAATATATTTTTTTAAAAATATATTAATTGAATTCAGTTAATTTGAATATTTATGGACTTCATCTTGGATTTGGTTTCAGTTTTGAGACAACATAAACGGTGTCGTTTTTACCTCGGCATTTAACTATAAAAGCAAGCCAAGGCTAGGCACGGCAACAACAAAACCCTCTTTCAACTCCCTTACTTCTCTTACCATAAAACCAAACCTCGACAGCCACCTACGCCATCTCGAGTTCTCTCCATCCTTACCTATAATGGCGATCGACCAAACCGACCCGAACCCTAACCAATCTAAACCGAGCAAGCTCCGATGGGGAGAGTTAGAGGAAGACGACGATCTGGACTTCTTATTACCGCCCAAGGAAGTAATCGGACCGGACGAAAACGGGATCAAAAAAGTGATTGAGTACAAGTTCAACGAGGAAGGCAATAAGGTAAAAATAACGACGACGACCCGAGTTCGAAAGCTGGCCAAGGCTCGGTTGAACAAACGCGCTTTGGAAAGAAGGAATTGGGAGAAGTTTGGCGATGCGGTGCGTGAAGATGTTGGGAGTAGACTCACTATGGTTTCCACTGAAGAGATCCTTCTTGAACGACCTAGAGCCCCTGGTTCGATTCTCATTACCCTTTTTTTATCTTTTGAGATATGATGAAAATTGAATAAAATCAGTTTGAAATTTTAGATTAGGATGATTGATTTTTTCTTGTTTAAGTTTGATTTCTGTTTGTTTTGTTTTAGAAGCGACAAGCAAAAAGTTGCAATGGTAATTTTATTGGGTAAAGGAATTAGTGATTTTATCTTTCTATGGAACAATTATGTTAGAATTGGTGTTGAGCAAATTATGTTCTTGAAGAATTAGGAACTAAATCGATTATATTTTTTTCCATATATTTTGTTTTGGAGAATGTTCAAAGCGATTAATATATGGGGCTTGATTTGATTCATTTGGTTATGGTGGTCAATTAGCCAATCACATATTGGCCTTGCGGCTGTTGATTTGTGTGAATGGTCAGTAAGCCACCGATAGTAACCCTTTGTTGGTGGCCTTTTTTCATCGTGAAATATAGCTCCTTTTCACTTCTGGGCCATTAACTACATTCATCGAGTGCAAACTTTGAGTTGTACTTCCCCACTCTCCCTATTTCACCATAGTTTTGTTTAATCTGTTGGTTTTCTGTTGTAATGCTTGCATATTTTGTTTGTGTTTTTATGTTTCATTTGAACATGGTGGCTAGGTTTTGCCAATCAAGTATTAGCCAAATGCCGGTTGTTTCATGTGGAATGGTCATGAGGCCACCAATAGCAACTCTGCATTGATGGCATTCAATTGTTAAATTGTGAAACCTAGAATTTGGTTTTATTCTGAGGCCATTAACAATATTCAAGAAACATGTGTTTTCAGCATAGACCATGAAGGTTTTGCTGTGTCATGTGCCCTCTATGACATGCTGATCTGCAAGTTTGCTTGTATCTATGATTGCATGTGTGTATCTCTGACATATGCAGACAGTTATCTTGGCTGAAAGAGGTTCATATTTTAAATAGTTGTAAATTATGTTGTAAACTTTCATTTTTTCGGTTTTAGGTTTTTGTCCCTTGTTCGGACTTTTAATGTGAAAAACTTTTGAAATATGGAACTGTTTACAGGTACCAAACCGGAAGAAATAAAGGTAGCTGGTGACAGCTTGGCTCAGCTTAGCAAAGGAGGTGCTGTTCTCATGGTGTGCAGGACATGTGGTAAGAAAGGTGATCACTGGACTTCCAAATGTCCTTACAAGGATCTTGCTGCCCCTGTTGAAACCTTTGTTGATAAACCTGCTGCATCTGAGACCTCTATGGCTGCTTCTGGAGCTGGAAAGGGAGCCTATGTCCCGCCAAGCATGAGAGCAGGTGCAGAGAGAACTGGTGGATCTGATATGAGGCGTAGGAATGATGAAAACTCTGTTAGGGTAACGAATTTATCTGAGGATACCAGGGAACCTGACTTGATGGAGCTTTTCCGCACATTTGGTCCCGTGACTCGTGTCTATGTTGCTATGGATCAGAAGACAGGCACAAGTAGAGGATTTGGTTTTGTCAACTTTGTAAACAGGGAGGATGCTCAAAGAGCTATTAACAAGCTCAATGGATATGGTTATGACAATCTCATCCTGCGAGTCGAGTGGGCAACCCCAAGATCAAACTAAAAACATGATCTTCATGGCATTTAGCTTTTCCCAAACATTGTCTTCAGTGGCAAATTCAATGCCAGATTTGCCAGTTTTTGACTTTTTTTTTTTTTTTACATGCTGTGATGTGATACTTGAGAGTTTATTTATTTGAGTTGAATTCTTGGGCCCTAATTTGATTGGGAAGTTAAAGGAATGTCTTCAGTTTCAAATTCAATGCCAGATTTGCCAGTTTTTGACATTTTTTTTTATATTCTGTGATATGATACCCCGAGATTTTATTTATTTAAGTTGAATTTTCATTAAATGAGCTTTACCTTTCACTGGAGGGAGAAAAATACATCTCAGAGGGACATGAAAACAAGCTGCCTTGTATTTAACTGGTTGCATATGGGATCAAAGCATGGATCCCCTGTTACAATTTACATGACGAGCTTCATTACATTGCAACCACGAAAGCCTGCCAGCAAAATCTCCTAAGCCTAAAAAATCAACCAAGGCTTATGGAAAAGACACATTTACTAGTAATAATCTCCACTCGTTATGTCAATTCCACGCTTCAGTTGTCTGCTTTTAGCAATCAACAGCATGCAATGCATTGCTCAACCCCTTGGACCAAGTTGCTTGGTTTTGAGGCCTCTGCTGAGCCCAAGAAAGTCTTTGGTTTTTGGGCTTCGATTTCTTGCTAATGGAAACCAAGTTAGTTTAAAGGCCACAATGAGATCAAAAGTGAAACCCTAAAAGCTTTCCAGACATCTTTCTTCGACAATCTGCTTAAACAGACAAAGCAGCTGTTACCGTTCATCTTTGGTTTTGTTCCTTGATCGAAAAGTTTTCCTTTTGTTTTGTTTAGTTTCTGGGTTTTAAGTCACATGCTTTGATACTTTTTGCTTATGTGAACGGTTAGTATCCCACCAACATCAGCGTTTTTTAGTTTTGGCTTTTCAATTTGTGAAACTGAAACTCTGGGTTTTCACTCCTTAAGGCCGTACATGAAAATATTTTAAAACAAGTCTTTGATAATAATGGGTTTTATTTTGTCTATGAGCTTTGACGCCATAGCTTTTTCTTACCTTTTCTGCACTTCTTCCACTTTGGAAGCCATCGGCTTCCGGGGGAAGTTTCTTTCTCGTTTTTGAATGTGGAACACTGCGGTCCATCCTTCAAAATTCTCTCTTGTTTTTCAATATGGAATAATGCAAGAATTTGAATTTTTTTTTAAAAAAAAATTTGGCCGGCCACCACCCCGGCCGTAGCTAATGTTGGTCACTCAAGGGCTCGTTTTGGGTACGGTATTGATGAGCCACCGGTCAGACCCACGGCGACGTTTGGCTCTCATATTGAATTAACGGGCACCTAGCCCAAGCCTGTCTATGGAGGCCGGACCATGCGACTGACGTGTTGAACCGGACCAACACCAAGCCCAGTGCCCCCGATGGGCTGCGCTTAGACGCCGTCTAAGCCATGCGTCTCGGGGGCGAAGGGGAGGAGAAGATTATTTTATTTTATATCGGTTACTTGGCTCAAGACTTGGCGATGTGGGATTTTGCGGGTACTTGCGGTTGAATAAACGGGTTTCGGAGAGAAGGAATTGGTAAGGTTTGGTGATATTGGTTCCGTTGTCATTACATTTTTATAATTCCTTTTTATATATTTCTTTAGATTTGATTAAATTGAATAAAATTTAGATTAGAATGATTGGATTTTTCCTCAAGTTCGGTTAGCATTAATTAATGTTAAACAAAACTGACATGATGATGAAGTTGAAATCAGCACTGTTGTATCAACGGCGATTTCTAATGAAAGGAACACTCCCATGTCATCCATTTACCATGTTTTGATCGAAAAATTCAAGTTGTATACGTTGAAAGCAAAGACTCCATTATGACTAGTGGAGTTTAACTGGTTCCTGTGATGCATTCTGTCTTTGGTGGCACCAAAATGTTGAAGCACCTGCTCCTTTGAAACCTACTCATTACAGATTGCAGCCCCAATCTACTCACCTAATGATGGCTTTACTTTGATGCACACAAACTCCTACCTTACCTGCTTACATAGTAACATGAGCCTTTATTAGTTACAACATAGGAGGCATGTTTAGCTCTGTTCTTTGCACGTTTTGATGGCCGATGGATCAAGTTTATTGATCTTGGGGGCTGTCCGAACTTGTTACAAAAGAATCAGAATTTTTTTTCTTAAATTGTTAGTAGTATGATTGGAACTGGTTAGGGTCGAGTAGATGAACCTGGTTAGGGAACTTTGAATTGAAGAAACATTGGTATGAACCATATATGGCATGGATGAACTTGATGTGATAACATGAAAAATTGACTACATCTCTGTACTTAAATGTGCAAAATATCATTCTTATTTGTCTTGTTTTTGATGGTGTAGGAAATAATCAACTATGATGAGGTTTGCAAGGCTGTATCTAATGTATTGTTGGGATTGAATGAGTACGATGGAAGTGGGAGATACATACTTCTCCAACTTTGGAACTTGAAGGAGAGCCTGAAAGAGGCAGTTGAGTGCACCATCCAAGAATTGAAGACCCAAAATATAGAAAGTGACAGAGCCATATATGCTTGGTCCTTACTGTTAAATATTCTTTAGTCATGCACTGTTGGTACTTCTGAATCACACGTTGTAATTATCTAACTGCAAACTTGGGATCATCAAGTTATGTCAATTTTCTTCATTTTTCTTCAACATTCAGGCTCTATCACAATTGTTGCCAACTGTTACCAAAACTTGATTTAATTTTCCTTGGTAGATACTGGATTTCTAATATAGGAAATGACTTCTCTTACTTATCTAAGTACCCTTTCTTTTGGTTGAGATTGTGCTTCAATTGGTATAGTTTTGACACTTTGACTCTTGAGCTGAATTTTTATAAATAATGCTTAATTGCTTATATTTGCTAGTTATTGGTACTTATATTTACTAGTTATTTGCTAGTTCTTAAGCTGAAAACTTAGAGAGAAAGAGGGAGAGAATTTGCTGTCACCAAGACAAATATGTTAGCTCTATATATTAACCCCAAGGAAAAAAATTTCTCTATGGGCTTTTTCATAAATACGGTTATGACAATCTCATCATGCGAGCTGAGGGGGCAACACCAAACTAAGAACATGAAATCAACAAGCCATGTCTTCAACTGGTTGCATAAGGGATCAAAGCATTACATCAACCAAGGCTTATAGCAAAGACACATATACTGGTAATCTCCATTCGTTTTGCCACTTGCTTGCACCCTTCAGTCCTTCCACCTTTGGCAATCAACAGCATTGCTCAACCCCTTGGACCAAGTTGTGCGGTTAAAGCAAAAATTTGAGGCCTCTAATGAGCCCAAGAAAGTCTTTGGTTTTTGGGCTTTCATTTCCAGCTAATTAAAACCAGATGAACAACTTAGTTTAAAGTCCATAATAAGATCAAAAGGAAAACCCTAAAAATTTTCCATAGGTCACCATTTAAACGAGAACGAGTCAGCAACTTGCTTAGGCAAACAAAGCTGCTGTTCATCTTTGGTTTTATTCTTTCACTGAAAAATTTTGATTTTGTTTTGTTTCTGGATTTGAAGGTGAGCAATTAGTGAGTTGTATGCTTTGATATATTTGCTTGTGTGAATGGTCAGTATCCCACCAACATCACTTCTTTTGGTTTTGGCTTTTCAATTTGTGAAACTGAAACTCTGGGTTTTCACTCTTTAAGGCCGTAAATGAAAATATTTTAAAACAAGTCTTTGATAACAATGGGTTTATTTTGTGTATGAGCTTTGACGCTTGGAAGCCATCAGCTTCTGGGGAAATTTCTTTCTCGTTTTTTCAATGTGGGATAATGCAATAATATAAGTTTTTTTTTTTGATGTGGGATAATGCAAGAATATGAGTGTTTTTTTTAAAAAAAAATTTGGCCGGCCACCGGTCGGACCCACGGCGACGTCTGGCTCTCATATTGATTTAGCGGGCACATGGCCCAAGCCTGTCCATGTAGGTCGGACCATGCGACTGAAGTGTTGAACCGAACCAACATTAAGCCAAGTGCCCCCGGTGGGGTTGTGCTTAGACGCCGTCTAAGCCATACGTCTCGGGGGCGTGTTACAGGAGAAAATTATTTTATTTTATATCGGCTTGTTGGTTCGAGACTTGGCGATGTGGGATTTTGCGGGTACTTGCGGTTAAATGGACGCGTTTCGGAGAGAAGGAATTGGTGAAGTTTAGCGATACTGGTTCCATTCTCATTACATTTTTATAATTCCTTTTTATATATTTCTTGAGATTTGATTAAATTGAATAAAAATTAGAATGATTGGTTTTTTTTTTTCTCTCAAGTTTGGTTTGCATTAATTAATGTTAAACGAAACTGACATGATGATGAAGTTGAAATCAACACAGTTGTGTCAACAATGATTTCCAATGAAACGAACACTCCCATGTCATGCACTTACCATGCTTGGATCGAAAGATTCAAATTGTATATGTTGAAATCAGCATTGTTTTATCAACGCTGATTTCCAACGAAAACAACACTCACATGTAATGTATATATTTGTATTTGCCTTGTCAATAATTACATTCTACTGATAATATAAACAACTCTTGGCTCTCCTCTCACATCCACAACACCTTGAAGGATCTTAACCAGCAGCATTTCCCTTTCCTGATACATGGGAGATGAAGATGATATACAAGTTTTGAGGAAGATGGAGGCAACTCTTAAAGAGTAGAGAGCCTGAAGACGAGCAAGCAATGGTGCGTTGCTGCAGGAGTGTGGAAAGTGTACTAATTCTGGGATGAATATCTCAAGGATCTCGACTTCATTTCATCGTAATTTGCATCGTTCCATTTGGGCATGCATGGGAAGATTCTATCAAACACTGACTCAACGCAATCTTAGCTTAAAGGGCATTCCCAATCATGGGAGTAATACAGGGGTTTAATCAGGTGTAGAGGCCACATATCCCACATTACTCAGACATATAAATATCAAATGCTTTATATAATAGAGAGTTAGGCACCGCTGCTGTCATCTCTACTCTGAGATGGCTACCAGCCCTTCCACCACGCTGTAATTAAAAATTGTCGGACCGGGTGCGTATAACCCGGTCTGACTATTTTGTGATGTTTTTAATATATTAAATGAAATTTCTTTGCTTTTTTTATGCTCATTTCAAGAGGAGATTTTATAATATTGTAATTAAATTTTATTCACCATTTTTATGCTCGTTTTAAGATGAGATTTTAAATCAAATTTTAAAAAATATGAAATTATGTGAAATTTAATAATTGTCATATATACAAATAAAAATGACTTATAATCAAATTTTTTATAATTGTTGCGTATACAAATAAAAATTGCTTATAATCAAATTTTAAAAAATATAAATTATATAAAAAAATATGAAACATAAAATATGTCATTTTTTTACTGAATTTTCTTTGTTTTTTTTTTTTTGTTGTTAATGCTCATTTTAAGATGAGATGCAGATTGCAGCCTCATCTACTGAGCTTTACTTTGATGCACACAAACAAACTCCCACCTCATGACCTGCTTACATACTAACATGCCCATCTATTCATTACAACCTAAGAGGCTTGTTCATTTCTCTTCAGAATTTTCTTTAAAAAAATTATTATTATTATTATATTGGAANTTTTAAAAATAAAATTTTAAAAAATATGAAATATTTATGTCATTTTTTTACTGAATTTTCTTTGTTTTTTTTTTTTTTGTTTGTTAATGCTCATTTTAAGATGAGATGCAGATTGCAGCCTCATCTACTGAGCTTTACTTTGATGCACACAAACAAACTCCCACCTCATGACCTGCTTACATACTAACATGCCCATCTATTCATTACAACCTAAGAGGCTTGTTCATTTCTCTTCAGAATTTTCTTTAAAAAATTATTATTATTATTATTATGGAAAAGATTTTGAAGAGCAAAGTTGATCCTTAAAATAACATCTTGTGTGTTGAGCTCACTGGTCATCATCTCAAGAAAGGGACATTCTGCAATTTAATCAGTGTGCTGCTATTTAGACAAAACTTTGCTATAAGTTTTAATCTTTGCTAGCTGTTGGATATGTATATGCAGTTCTTGAAATTTAACTTGTATTTGGTTATGAAATTTAATCTATTTAAACAAAAATTACTTATAAGTTTGTGAGAGAAAAAATTTAAAGAAATGATGAGGAGACAAGAATGAAAGTGGGAAATAAGAACATTAAAAAAATATAAATTACATCAAAAAATATGAAATATCCCACAAATACTCATGAAGAATGCTCGACTTCCATGACCTACAACTATATCAGAAGGCAGCCCATCGCATGCCGAATCATTCATCTTCAACCATATGAACACAAGTCCTGTTCCAAATTATACATTAGCAGTATGATTGGAACTGGTTAGGGTCGAGTAGGTAAACCTGCTTACGGAGCTTTGAATTGAAGAAACATTGGTATGAACCATATATGGCATGGAATGGGTGAACTAAGTGAACTTGATGTGATAACATGAATATACTTAAAAAATGTGCAGAGTTTTATTCTCATTTCTCTTGTTTTGGATGCTGTAGAAAAAAAACCAACTGTGATAGGGTTTGCAAGCTGTATCTAATGCATTGCTGGAATTGAATGAGTACAATGGAAGTGTGAGATACATACTTCTCCAACTTTGGAACTTGACAGAGGGAAGAAAAGCTAGCCTGAAAGAGGCAGTTGAGTGCACCATCCAAGAATTGAAGACCCACAATATAGGAAGTGACAGAGCCAGTATATACTTGGCCCTTACTGATACTTCTGAATCAACCCAAAAATCACAAGCTGTAACTATTTAACTGCAAACTTGGCATCATCAAGTTATGTCAATAATCTTCTTCATTTTTCTTCAAAATTCAGGCTCTACGACAATTGTTGCCAACTGCTCCAAAACTTGACCAAAGCTTAAAGCTAATTGCCCCATGAAAACTTTTTCCTTACTTGAGGAAAAGTGATCAGCTGGGCTTTGATGTCTAGGACTCAGACCCATTCATCAAGTTGAGACACGTCAACAGTCCACGCGTGGGGTTTACGTGAACTAAAAGGGTCCTACAACCACAAAGCCTATGGTATTGTGCCACGCCTATCACTCAACCAGCCCACTAGTAAGGCCCTAGTCAGTTTAGTCAGAATCCAACTAAAACTCCCACATTAGTCAGGAAGAGAACAGTAACAAGTTTTATATAGCAGAGAGTATCAACCCTCTGGACGTCCCTTCGGGGACATCCGATAAAATTGGAACGATACAGAGAAGATTAGCATGGCCCCTGCGCAAGGATGACACGCACAAATCGAGAAATGGTCCAAATTTTTCTTCTGATTTTTTCCCTGTATTTTCCATCTAGTTCCCAGTTTCCTTTACATTTTCATGCTAATTTTCATGTTCATTTTGAAGGGCCAGGTGTTAGAATTAGCTAAACAACTGATAAAGAGGCTCATGTTAGTTTAAATTCAGATAGGTCTGGCTTAGCTGATCTGTTTCCGGTGATTTGCAGGTGCTCAATTCTCTGATCATGCCAAAATTTTTTACTTTCCCTGGATATGAAAGGGCATGGTTGATCCTCAATGTACGATGTGTTCTTCTACAAACTGATGCAGTAGCTGCTATCTATAAACTCCCACTCTTTGGTGTGTTTAATTTTCCTTGGTAGAAACTGGATTTCTGATATAGGAAATGACTGCTCTTACTACTAAGTACCCTTTCTTTTGGTTGAGATTGTGCTTGAGTTAGTATGGTCTTTACACTTGACTCTTGAGCTGAATTCTTAGAAATACTGCTTTATTTGGTTATATTTGCTAGTTATTGGTGCTTGTCTCCTGCCATTTTATGCTATAGAACATAAGGAAGATTCAAGGAAGAAACAGAGAAGTGCCCCCAAATTAATCAAGGTCTTCTGCAGGTTGAAAATTCTGTTTCTAGTAAGTAATTTGGAGCCAATATGAAGGTTGAGACAAAGAGGCTGAAGCTTCTTTAAATGGCAGCTAAATCCATTCTATCAATGATTCTTATAATCATGGTGAATCCTCTGAAAAGATTTTGCTGAAGATAAAAAATCTTACATCAAAAAGAGCAAGAGTAACCTTGAGCTACATGATACTTGCGAAAAGAGTGGGTAAGTTTATGAGGTTCAGCTCAATTTGATTACTTCCATATGCATGAACTGTCACTGTATGTTTCAGTCTTATTAGAAGTTATTGTAAGCAAAGACTGATCATTGCTGTTGCTATGGTAGGATTTGCAAAGTTTTTGGAATGAACTGACCAAAATTTGGAGGATTGAAGAGACAACTTTATGGAGATGTTTGCTTCCTAAAGCTCTCTGGATATTGCAATCTTCTTAGCCGAAGTCAATGTGTCAAAGACCATATGAAGTATTTTAAGCAATATTTTAGAGACTTAATAGATGAAAATTTGCAAGTGCCCATTTAGTATTTCATTTCAGTTTAATAAGCCTCGGCTTGACTTTGAGGAAGGCTTGCTTACTGCCATTGGAAAGGGTTGGTTTGTATAATGGAACACTCAATCAAAGAAAGATGAATTTTGTACTTCAACAACAAAAGAAAGATGTTCTTTTTCTCTTTATGTTAAGGCATTTATGGGAATGCTTGGCAATTGGCATCTAGATTAGAATGAAATGAAACCAATTTACATTTCCAAAGCACTCTGATTTTGACTCTGTTTGAGCAAAGCAAAGAGGGTAAAGCTTTCTTCTTGTTGAAAACCTTCAATTTGCTTATTCTAAACTAATATCATGTTCATCAATAAGGCAATAACCCGCCATTAGCATTAGAGTCTCTTCTCATTGAAGAGATAGGCTTGGGGTCTCATTTCATGTCTTTTACTAGTAAATGGCTTAACAGACAACAATAATACTAAGAAAATCACAAAACCATGAAAGTGAAAGGTTAATTCTACTTTCATGAAAGACAATTGAATTGATAAAGAGATGACCAAAATGATTGGAAGATAACAGCTTTTTCGGGTCCAATTGTTGCTACCTAGGACATATTGGTCTTGGAAAGAGCCACGTGTCATCCTTGATATCTTGGTCTTTTCCAACATTGCCACTTGGCAGTAACAGTACTACCAGTGACCTTTTCCTTCTGCTCTTTTGCAGTACAAAACCTCGACTTTGAAGAGATTACCTCCTTCTAAGTTCCAAGAAGAAGGAAGAATAAAGAGGAGAGGTGAAACCCATTTTTGTTGAATTTGTAAGATTGTTTATCTATTTATATATTATTGAAGGTTCCATGTTAGCCAAAAGGGAATAGTCTCCTTGCTTTTCAAGTTCCAAAGGACCACATTTCACTTGTGCAAGAGAAAACATGCAGGCTTTTTTGATATATACCTCCGGCCTTAGTCATTCTACCTTCCAGAAGGCAGTGTTTTTCTTCTCTTTTAGTTGGTTTTTAACGTTTGTACCTCATGCTTTTCACATTCCAGAGGATCGCATTTTTACTTGTGCAATGGAAAAAATGTTTGCTTTGTTATCGATGCCTTTGCCATTTTACCATTCCAATACTGGGTTTCTTCCGTTTGTTCTTCATGCTATTTGTAATTGTAGAAAATGCATTTCCTTACTTTTAGTAACTAATATTAAGTAACAATTTATGATTCCAACATTTTGCTTTTGCTTTCACTCTCTCTTTGGGTTTTATTTGGATTATGGAGACTCAATAGACTCATTAGGTCTTGAGTTACATAACAGAGTTAGGCATTTCAAATCTCAGAATTTGAACTTGAAAACTTTGAGTTTGTAGTCTTGTGATTAGATGGTTTTGCTTTGCTTGTTATGGCATTCATTCATTTTTGGAAATACGTCTCAAAGATCTGAAATTTCCAATGATACCAGTGTTAATCATTTTCTTCAAAGTTTAATGTAATCCATTTGTTTGATTGATGTTGCAGGCATTTTGATTTAACTGAAATGGAGAGACACTATTTTGAAGAGGAGCTGAAGAAAGAACGTAGGCTTGTTCGGAATCTCATACATGAGATTGATTACAAAAATCAGCAGTTGTCTGAAATAGAACATAAATATGATGAGACAACTGCAACTCTTCGTGGACTTGTTGATGGCCTCATAGCAAAAATTGACTCCAAGGACAGTAAGTTGCTGGACTGGGAGCTTAAATACAATACAACTGTGAGACGGCTGATGGATGAGAACACTAAGTTGCGAGATGAATTTGTTAAAGGTACTTCAAAGTATATGCATACTGAGCAAAATATTATACATTGAATCATTTGGTACAAAAAATTGGGTGTGGTCTGTGAGAGGCTTTGCATCTACAGCTTTGATTGATCTAGGAAATTGCCCACAAAATCATATTATAGTTATACTACTCTTGACCTGAAGTTCCTTAATAATGAAATTTGGCTTACAGCTTTTAAACAGAAGATCATCATTGCTTGCCTTTGTATGTATCTATTATTACAGGATGAACTAAATGGAGATAATAGTTCTAGCATGCTTAAAAGGGAACTCAGTGGAATAAATTTATGCGTAGATAAATTTATGGTGATTGGACTCAGATAATATCATACCATATAGGAGGGACACTTTGGCTATACAAGGCTTGGAACCTTATGAAAAGCATGCTCTACTATTCTTATGTTGCTTAACCAATAACCACTGTTCAGAAGAGGATTTTCGAGTTCCAGAAACTCCTGATTTTCAGACTGTTGCTAATGCTTGTAGGATAAGCAGTACTTACTATGTGATTTGAGATATTTTAATGTGATTATTTTTCTCTGATTTGTATTAGTTGAAATATTTTGTGATAGATGGATTCAATATAAAAACAATATTTAAACCAATGCCATATAAATCTAGATGTCTTTTTTTTTCCACATTGAACAGACCAGCTTTAGTACCTGTTCACAATGTTTTCTTAAATTTTCTCCACATGTTTTCTCACTCCTTTTTTTCCCCCAGAACTTAAAAAGGTTAAGTCTGAAAATATTAAGCTGAAGTGTAAACTTGGGCAGCGTACCAAGGAACTAGAAGAGTGTAAATCCCAGAGTGATCTGGAACGAAGAACCTTGATCAATGAAATGGAAGTGGTTAGCAAACTTGTCTTAATTTTTATTTTAGATGTGTACTAGACAAACCTACAGTCCCCTGTTTCTACCTTAACATAAATGAATCTTGTTCTAGTATTTAGCTTCAACATTTTTAATGGTTATGATTTGCCAAGCTGACTCAACTATTTGGATTATATCTGATGCAGCTGAAAGAGAATTTGCCTTGTCAAAATCTTGTTGAAGTTGATAAAACTTCAAGTGCTCAGGTTGCTGCTCTAAGGAAAGAGTTGGAGGAAAAATCAGAGGCATTGCAAGATCTGGAAAGCCGTTACAATTGTCTGACAGTCAAGCAGATTTTAACTAATCAAGAACTCCAAGATGCTCGTAAAGAATCAATAAATGTATTCATGTTTCTCTTCTCTCTCCTCCAATGTTTTGTTTCTTTTGTTGCTCAAATCCCAATTCAAAATTAGGTATAAACGCAAGGTGCTCAATGGAAGATATCCTGGTCTTGATTTGCAGGGTTTGAAAGATATGTTGAATAGCAGAACAACTCTTGGAGTCAAAAGAATGGGAGAGATTAATCAAAAAGCTTTTGAAGTTGCTTGCTCACTAAAGTTCCCTAATGAAGATTGGCAGGAAATATCTGCTAAATTATGTTCATCATGGGAACAGAATGTTCAGGATCCAAAATGGCACCCATTTAAGAGGATCCCTTTCAGAGGCAACTTGCAGGTATGCGCATACACCAACTGCACCTATAAAATAATTTTGTGCTTTTGCCTTATTGGCACTTGGCATTACTTGAAAAAATAAATTAGGAAAACATTGGCTGGATTCTTTTAGCATAACTTTTATTGAAATGATGCTTATTTCTGGAAGCTACCCAAGTAATAGCTGTGGACTAGAAGGATTGGCAACAAACCTTACATTCATCATTATCCCAATTATGGATGGAACCATCGAAGACCTTTCCCCCTTCCCAAACAGTAACAGGGGCAGAGAATCTGTTGTCCTAAATGTGCTCAATATGTATGTCAAAGAAGGGCTATTTACGTGAAAGAGACTTATGCTTAGCTGTCAGACCAGAATAAGTTTCACCTTGTAAGGTTGTTTAAATTTCTAAGTGTGAGAATCAAGCACTTTCATTCCTGTTGAGACCTAAATATGCAGGGGATGACTTTTTTCTTACGTTCTGAAAATTTTGACAAAATCCTTATCAAATTGTGTATGACTTCCTTTCGAGGACTCTTTAACTGCTGATGTGATGTAGGAAATAGTAGATGAAGATGATGAGAAGCTGAAAGAGTTGAGAAATGAATACGGTGAGGCTGCATTTGAGGCTGTCACCACTGCACTGATGGAAATGAATGAATACAATGCAAGTGGAAGGTATGCAGTCCCTGAAATATGGAACTTAAAGGAGGGAAGGAGAGCCAGTATGAAAGAAATCATTCAATACATAATCAAGCAACTGAAGACTCATAAGCGTAAAAGAAAGCTTACCTAGGTACCCCAGCAACTATTTCATGGTAAGCCTACCTAGCCATTACTTTCACTGATGCTTCTCTCTTTACTTAACATAATACTACTAAGTCATTGCAATATGTACATCAAACAGATCCATTTGAGAAAACCAAGCTTCTTATGTTGCCTGCTGTCAACTGCTTCATGGGTTCGCTGTTTGCTTATCTATTTAGTTTATATGAAAGCAGAAGTACACAAGCAACTTAATACTTTTGTAGATGAAAAACTTTATCCAGTAAACAGGTATAACTGGTAAATGTTGTAGATATGGAAAAGAACAGATGAAATGTAGATTGTTAAGCATTGCTTTGGGGCCTCTGATAAATTGTTGTTAAAGGTTTGGGAAATTTCCAAAGGTTGATGTTTATACTTTGCACTCTCTTTAGCCAAAACATATGATTGTTATTTTGCTCTCTCCCTCTCCCCTTATTGTTGACATTTATTCTTGAAAATTTGTCTAAACCTTAATTTAAAAAGAACATAGAAAAAAAGAATAAGGCAAACCCTAAAAAGAAAACAAGCAAAGAAGAAGCCCAACAAAGGAACAAAAGGTAAAGAGATGGGCTCTGCTAAACCCTAACCCTAGCCCAATACCCATGATAAATATAAAAAGGGAAAACCCATCTTGAATCTACTATTCTAAACCCTAATCGCGCCTCCTCAACCACACCAAGTTCCCAGCTCTCAAGAACTCAGTAAATCACAGGGCACTGTGCATTGTTAAACCTTCTTTCTGCAAAATTCTTCTCTTATATGTTTACGGGGGGAGGCAAGGGCTGTGATTATAAAGAGAGAGGCTTGAGTGGGATTATAAAAAGATTTACAAAGAAAATAAAAAGGAAAACTTGAAGATGCCGCCTTCTGTACAAGGCTTTGGTGCCTCAAAAATTTTCCTTTTTGTCTTTCTTTTTCTCTTTTTCTGCCCTTTTTCTTTCTGGGTTTTTCCCACAATGACTTAAAAATTCAATCTTTACACTTGATATGAGCCCTTAGCCTTAGGTTTTTCTTCTTCTTTGGTAATATTTGCACTTGTTGTATTGTCGTGAAGGAAAGCAAAATTCTTGGTTAATGCTTTGTTTCTTAACAACAGTGCAGAAATAAAAAGCCTGATTTTGCTTTCTTTGAAACCCAAAGAAGCTGGATTAGGCAGCGGCCAGACAACCGTAGGGATGGTATCCACAGATGAAGGGCATTTTCATCCCTTTTGTCTACTGATTCCATCTCACATTTCTTCTTCTTTACTTTTTGCATTAGTAATCTCATTATATTTCAGGTTAAAAGATTTGATCCAGATTGAAATTTGGGTTCAAAGGGATCTCAAATGGCAGTTTGGAAAGAAAATCATACTGTCCAAACTTAGCATAGTTTCCTAAAGTTTGTTGTCCATTTTTTCGTGGTTTTTTTCCTGCTCTGCTTATTTCCCTGGTTAGATATTGAAAATTTGACATTGGGTTTAGATCAAGCAAAAAAATTGTACTGATTGAAGATTGGAATGAACTGAAAGCCTCAGCAGTGAACTGCAGAGTTCAACCAAAAAATAAAGCAGCTAAACCTGAAAAAGGTGTTGTTCAATTTGCCCAATAGACCATAATTATACTTCAGATCACCATATTCGGTGCTACTGTCCATGGATATGAGAAGAACAAGACTTTACCTTGAATTGACAGCAATAAATGGCTAAATGCCAGCAACTATGAGAAGACTGGAGTCACAAGAAAATTTTTGAATGTTTTGAATAGACATCAACTCAAATCAGTGTTGGGTTATCTTGGTTTTAGGAACAGCTGGTCTCAAGCTTAAGTTCATTCAAATGTTATCAAGTCAAACACCAGAACCGAAGTGATTAAAGGTCAAGGTCTATGCTCCTAATGTTTTGGTTTTTAGGCTTAGGTAGTTCAAAAAGAGACATTCAAATGCACGTTACATGAGGAATCCGATGACCCTCCTTTCGGCTATAGCATAGAAGAATCCAATGTATCCAGACCCTTTTCTTTCTTTGGGTTTTGGTTCATCTTTTTCATCAAAGAGATAAACATAAAATACTTAGATAAAACACTTCTTTCATTAAATTATATATATATATATTAGAAAAAAGAGTATCAAAGCTGCGGGCTACAACTTCTTTCCAAGCCACTTCAGCCCCCATTACATCTCACTTCTTTACCTTTACCCTCTTACCCAAAAATAGAAAAACAGTAAAAACTATAAAATGAAAGCCACTTCCCCCAGCCTCAAAAGTCAAAGCAACTTCACCACACACTTTCCCTCATTTTCCAGGAAAATAAACTAAAAGATATTAAAACCCCCAAAAAAGGAAAGAAACCCTTCATTAAGATTAGATTAGACCCTGAAATTTTTGCCTGTGAAAGTTTGGCCAAACTGCCAATTGGAAGGGACAATGTTCCATGAGGTAGAGGTTCTGCGGTCGCTGCCGGTGACCCTGAAAGAGAGAGATTGGCCGACCAGAACGGCGTTGGATTGCCAGTTCTGGCCCCAGTTTCGGCTCAAGCTCATCCACCCTGTTTTCGAACCCTTCACGCTTGCCTTCACGATGTCACCAGCGCCTGCCACGTTGGTGATTAGGACCAAGTTGAAGTAACGGAAACCATTGATTGTGAACCTGATTCCTCCTTGTTTCCGGCATGGCACCCTGGCGAAGGAAATATTTTTCAATCAGCTTGAAGAAAAGTAAAAGATTGGGTTTCTTGGGTTCTGTTCGTTTCTCAGGAATAGTGAGTTACGCGGGAAAAAGTGTGGGTTAAACCTCAAACTGGTTTCATATTCTGAAGAGTAGAATGTAGGGCCAAAAAGCAATGGATGGTCTTGAATTAAAGAGGAAAATTGCCTCAACTAACACGAAAATATGTCAAATTTTTATGAATATATCAAGTGAAAAATGATAAAAATTGCCCTGAAAAGTTAAAATGAGGAGCTCAATCATGCTAAACTGGTTAACGAAGGAACCACGGAAGTTCTGTTTTTTTACCTGCGATAAGAGACAGGGACAATGCCAGCACGGTACTCAGCAATCTTAAGGAACATGGGCATGGCGAGATCAAAGTGAGGGCGAGGAGGGTTGCACCAGCCACCATTGTCACTAGGAAGAGCATAATTTGGAGGGCAAAAGTTGGTTGCAGTCACGAAAATTGAAGGGCTACCAGCATGGCACCATTGTGGTTCATTTGCGCACTTGATCTCGAAACAGGCACCGCAGCTGAGGCCATTGTTGAAAAGGGCAGTGCTCAAAGCTGCTGTGTTAACTCCATAGCCTTGGCTGTATAAGTTCCCATAGCCACAAGCTCCTCCTGAAGATTATTCGAAGTGGAAAAGAAAATGTCAGATAAAAAGTCGAAATCTTCCTGGTTTTGAGAATTAGAATTGGTTGTAAAAGCATTCTCTTGGAAGTCATTTGGATTTCCAGAAAGTAAACGTTCACGAGTGCTTATTAACATTGACTAAAAGGCCTTTTCCAATGAAAAAAACTGGCCATCACACGTCTGTTTTAGCTATGATATCCAGGAAAAGCAGCAGGGGAGGCAGAGTTTGAAGTCTACAAACAATGATAGGGACAAAAAGATTGAACATGGTTAAGTCTTCAAATTGACAACTCAAGGTGGTGAAAGAAAGAATTTTTTTTTTTATTTTTTCATTTTCTAAAGTTTGAATGCAGTAGAATGAAGAAGTACCCATTGTCCCAGAAGCATCACTGCCACCATAGAAAGTAGCATGGGCAGTCTGCCATTCAGCCCCTGAGTAAACACCAGGAATTCTAGCTTCAACAGCTACCAAAATGAGATTCAAAGCAACCAAACAAGCAACAACACTCCCAATTGCCATTTTTCTTTTTGACTGTCCTAAACAGACAGAGAAAGTGGAGGGAGGGAGAAGCTAAAGGTGTGGGGTTTGAAGGGTTTGTGAAGAGAAGGTAGAGTGTAGACTGCTACTTATGGAGAGAAAACAAAGAGAAGGAAAGGTTAAGACAGTGAGAGAGAGAAAAAAAGGAGGGAACATTGTCAAAAAAGTGGAAAATTTTGTTCGATCCAAGATTATCATTATCTCCTTAATTAGTGCAGTCCTGGTCTCCATTGTTAATTACAGCAAAGCTTTACTCTTTTTCACTCTTTGTTTATCTTGGAGGTAATTCCATTCAAATTTACAGTGTTAATTATGACAGAATTGTCCTTGGGAATTAACAAATTCTTGTTATGAAAATTGGAGGGATTTGGTGGAAAGGTAGGGTTATGAATAGTGGTAGAATGAAGGTAACAACATATTGTGACACTAGTCATCTCTTAAATTTTTAATTTTTAATTTTTTTATTATAATACATATAAAATTTAAAATATAAAAATTAATGACATTGTATGATTTTTTTTACTTGTTTTTTATATAAAATTTTAAATCTGTTACTGATTATGAGATATAATAATGAGACAGGACATATAAGTAGGGTTGGTGCCCTCCAAGCCTGGTATGAAATTGGTTTGCTTTAGTTACAAGTTGTGCCATCAATTGCACTTCTTGCCTAGTTGCTCCCAACAATATCTTTCCCTCTTCTTTCCTTTTTATCTTTTATTTTATTATTTTCCTTCTTTTGAATTTTTGCACTAGGAAAAGAGGAGTGCTTCTTGAAATGGAGGGAAAAGTGGGGTCTACTAATTGTACGGATAGATTTGCATCATGCTCGAACACTTTTCGTTTTAACCATGGGCGGCCAGTACATAATTACAAATTTAAAATATTGATATATTTTCAATATTTAATCCAATACGATATAATATATTAATTCGTATCATATTTAGTTAATATTGTATCATATATATGTATAATGTATAATATGATATTAATAAATGCAATTAAAATCTTTATTATAAAAAAACTCTTTATTTATAAAGATTATATACTTGATACGAGTTAAAAAAATTCTTTTTTAAATTGTGATTGAAAATACAATATGATATGATGAATCGAGTCAATAAAAAAAATAAATAAAAAGTAAAAAAAGTAAAATTTTAGTAAATAAAAATGAAAAAAAAAAGGAAAATTGGTTAATTTAAAACAGCTTATTAGTGCATGCATGTCTTTGAATGAGCTTTATTACATTCACACGTTAATTTGAAGATAATTATTTCCAAACCAAAAAAAAAAAAAAAGGCAGCACATTTCAAAGAGGGGGGAAAGGGGAAGAAGACCAAGAGTTAGGGGGGTAGTGGGGCCCATTAACCCGCATTCATCGGGCCACGTATTACGCCGTGCATTACCCGTACGCTATAGTGGACTCCTTTATTAAACGTGGTCAAGGTTTTACACTTTCACTACGTTCCATGGGTTTTAACTTTAAAAAGTCAAAGTATGTCCGTATTTTTTCTTTTTTCTTTTTGTTTTTTGTTCGTAAAAACCTAATCCAATTCCAAAAGTCTTCTCTAGTGAGTTTATGAATATAATTAATATATAAAACCTAGATGTGAATTTCCGAATTCAATTGACCCAAACGCGTTCATATTTATTTTATTTTAAAATCCTCAAATCATATAAAAATCACTTATCGTATAATTAAGGCAACATCTGATTATTTAAATTTTTATATAATTTACCGATAAACAATTGTAATATATATCTCATTTCATATCGATCTAAACATAATTATTAAAATTTCTAAAAATATTTAAGTTTTTTGAGAATTGGGTGCTTTAAATTCAAAAAATTGTTAAGTTGATTATATTTAAATTCAACTTATTATAATAACGGATGTTTTCGTAAAATTAACTTAAAAAAATGAAAATGATTATTCTTATTAATGATAATGTTAAAACTCGAATAATAATTTTTTTTTTTGTCTGGAAGAATATGATAATCGGAAGATAGAAATGATAATTAATTTAATAGTATATGAGAAATCGGAATTGTGTAAAGCTAGTTATGGACATTAGATAGGTAGCTAGAAACAAAGGTTGGAAACAGTTAGGGAGCGGTGTGCTTTACAGCTCTAAGCATTAAGGAATGAGACCAAAACCCTATCAACCAAATCTAGTGGAAATCGACCACGTCATTCAGATAACTCATGCTTTGTTGTTCAACAACAACAAGAGAAAATCCTTATGATGAAAATTAAGTTGATGAGACCAATCTCTCTTTTGCATGTGAAGATGCCACCAAAATCCCACCAAGGCTAAAATCCCATATATATGAAATACTCAATCCAACCTCCGCCAAGCAAATATTGCTATCCATTTGCTTTAATTGTAAACAAAAAAAGAAACACCCTATCCATCGATACAAATCTTTAATGTTCTTGTTCCGTATTTCTCGATAATTTTATCCTCACTTTTCCAATAACGCTTTTGATATGTATACACGCATATAGTCAAAGAGAGAAAAGATTATTCAAATCACAAAAGAAAAGTAACAATTATTAGGTTAAGTTTTAGTTGTTTGTCGTAAATTGATAATTTCGTTTGTTCTTTATATGTACGTGAGAATATACATAAATTTCATAAAAAAATTCTCTCTCATATATATAAATATATTATGATAGAGGGCCATTAATGTTGTAGTTCATTGTAAAATGAAAATTATACTATTGTAAAATAAAAGAAAAAGAATGTATAAAAAAAACTTGAACAAGAAGAATAGAATATTATGTTGTGAGAGAAGATGATATAGTACTGATTTCTTTGAATTGAAAGCTGTGAAAGAAAAAGCCATTTAATGATTGTCCTTTGGATGAATAAATATTTCTCTCATTGAAGTAAATTATAAGATAAGTATAGACTACATAAATATGAGATTATAATTTGAAGTTAAGAACAAATTCAAGCAAAGATTTGGTATAATTAGTGGCCTCCAAGACAGCTTGATACCTTCCTTATAGGGTAGGTATTAGTATAATCAATGGTTATAATTACTTAATTAAAACCTTTTTTTTCTTTAGATTTAGGGTATGGGTATCAAAAATTCCTTAAATAGATATATAGGTATCGATTATTGAGTCAAATGTTTAAGTGTTAATTAAAATCAAATAATTTTTTTTATATTTAAGGAAATGGGTATCGAGAACTCTTTGAATAGAAGGTATACACATCCGATATTGAGTCAAATACTCGAGTCCTAATTAAAATCAAATAAGTAGAAGAAAATATATTTATAAGAAAACAAATTAAAAAGAAAAAGAAAAGATGCAAAGTGATTATGAGCAGCAAACGTCAGTTTCAGTTGGTAGAGAAGTAGTTGACAGTTAAAGATTGAAAGGACTTGGTTTCTTCAGCTAAATTCCATGAGTTAATAACCCTTCAAATTTCAAGGAAAACTTTGCTGAAGGCAAAAATGGAATGGACTATATCCTTCAAGTTAATGGCCCCAAATTTATTTCTCTGATTCCCTATGAATGAAGAAAAATTGCTTATATTATAAGATTTAGAGACCGAAAAAATGAGCATTTAAATACTACTTAAAAACTCAATTCGTCGTTACAATTTTATTTAAATTTTTACAAATAAAATAGATTTTTTTCGAACTTATAGAGCATGCGGTCCGCAATAAAGGTCAAGACCTAATAAGTGTTTTATCACTAAATAAACATACCAACAAAGGGCAGTGATTATAAGTGAATTATAGTAGTAACAAAAGCTACATAGCTTGTGCCAAATCCTTGATGCATTACTTTCTTTAAAAAAAAAAAAAACCTGCCTGATCTTTACCAGACCATGTTCTTGAGCCAAGGGACCATTACCCAAATTATGTCTGTTCTTTACAAGAAAAACATGTTCCAAATAATATCTCCAAATATTTAGTTCTATTGTGCTTTACGCAAACCCTAAAAAGAGAGGAGAGGAGAGGAGAGGGGGGTTCCAAGTTTCTTGAGCAAGCAAATTTGGAATCATATCTTCAGCACTTTCTTTCTTTCTTTCTTTGCTCTTTTCCATGCATCAATTCTTTTGGTTTCTCTCTTTCCTTTTTTTTCCTTTTTGCAAAGGCCCATTAAATCTCTCTAGGCTTGGTGAAGGGTAGAGGGTCCTCAAAACTCGAGACCTTTTTGACTCTCTATCACACTATATGCTGAATCTACTTTAAGCTTAATGAACAGAGTAACTAACTCATCAACTAACCTAACCACCATAAAAAAAATTAAATAAATAAATGGCCAAAGGGGTCACATGTTCATCATCTTCTTGTTGTGGGGCGGGGGAGGGGCGTGTTAGATTGTTAGTTTAAAGTTCTTTAAATATGTTGGTAATTAACCCACATTTCCATAGACAAATTATCTTTTTGGAATTGTGGTTATGACCCCAAATCTGAAAAAGAAAAACAAAAAATTATAGTAATATATGTAAATAACGTAAATTTTTAAAGTAAAGATTTTACATGCCTTGATTGCACTGTTCGGAGTGTTATAATTTTTAAATTTTTTATCATTTTTTTTTTCAAAGAAGAAAGGATTATTTGTCGTCATAATTTTCATTCGTTAAAGAATTAATTTTAAAAATATGTTTTCTACCGAAGAAAAAACTACCCAAAAAAAATAGTATCATAAAATTGTATTTCAATTGATAAAGCATGATCATTGGATGAATCACATGTAAATGAATAAGAATCCAAGATTAATTTCATACTAAAAAGAGAGACCCTTAGGTCACTATCCTCTTTCAAAGAGGTTAAGTTATAGCTTAAAAGCTTGACAAGCAATAGCCTAACTAACAAAATTTTAGGTGAATTTATCATACAATCTTGGGTTTTAACTGTGATGATAGCCCCAGTTTGTGGGACAGGTTTATCCCATGTGGTGAAATAATTTCATTTCCCTTCTTGGAGATCTTGTAGCTTTGGGTAGGAGTTGCCTAAAAAATTATAGTCTTTATTTTATTTATTTATTTTTTGAGGCACATGTATTGCATTTGTTTTCCCTTTAGCTAGGCAGTCATCTTACATTGATCAGTTGGGCCAGTAGCTGTCATGGGTGGTTATATCTTAAATTAGGGCATTGAAATTTCCATTGTGCTGAGACCAGAGAGCTTCACCATGAATGACTTACAAACAACATGTCATCTGTCAAAATTTTAATATTATGAATGAATATCATTCCCTGGCCTTTGCTTCTTGTTTACAGGTTCTATTAATTAAAGTTTGTTTACTTGTTTATATAGTTGATATGATTTGCTAGCTGATTCTATGGACAATCATTCCACATGATTTTGCTCTCTAGCTATTATCTCAAGTGGAAATATCACGGTTCGAATTTAAGATTTCTATTTAAATTTTATCACTTGAATCGTCTCGAAATAACTAAATATTATATTATATATAAATTAGAATAAGGTGACAATAATAAATGAACATAATAAGGCATTAACTCTGTTATTGATATCTGATTATGAGGCATGATTTAGTATATATGTATATCATCAACTATCTTTTGATTATACTTTCAAAACAAAATTACCCTTATTCAAGAATCAGTTGCCTTCATGGTGGAGAAACAGAATGGAAGATTGCTTGCCATATCAATGATTGGAAGGAAGTAGTGCCCCATCAAGCTGGAATCCTTGAGATATCAGTTATAGTAGAAATCAAGTTCATGGGTGGTGGAGGCATAATCAATGAGATTGGTCATCTTGTTTCATGTACTGTTTAACACACTCAGTTCAAGCCTGAACAAGGATCAATTAGGCAGACAAGGACCGAATCCGGGTCTCCTGGGGTGAAAGCCAGACATTCTAGCCACTGGACGACGAAGGATTTCATAGCAAGATTCACAGGCATAATTCTTGCTACACCAACGAAATTAACATTTATGTAAACATTCTGGTCTAATGAGCCTCCTAGTGTCACAGTTTCAGAGGAGAACCGTCAATCTCACATCAACTCTGTGTAATAAAGTGAAACTCGGTATTGAAGTGTTCATGTTATTTTCAACCCGTAAGCTTCTTTTTGTGTGATAAAAATAAATAATATCTTATAAATTGGTGTCAATTGTGCCACTTAACTTTGTACAATTTAGTACTTGTTATTGGGTCGGACAAGAAAGAATTGACAAAAGAATTCGTGGTCTTTTCAATTTTCAGCTGCAAGATCAGATGCTGATCTTTTAGATTTCCAGGAAACAAAAAATCAGAAGGAACTGGTACAATCTTATGAAATACTAGGTGAATCCCAACTTCGGGCTAGTGTGTTAGCTAATTGCATAAGGAACCTGTTCTCCAAATTGCAGACCATGTCCGGTCCAACGTTTTGGATCATAGAAACAACTAAAGGCAGTAAGCAGTTGCCATTTCTTCATTTAACTTCACAAATTTCTCTGAAAATCAGCCTCGTTTTTGGTCAAAACAACATCATTTACCCGCACATATGGAGACAAATTTGAGCAAATCAACTAGTCATAGGGTTCTAATTGCTTATACATAATTTCTGAGTAACCTTTGTATAAGTAAAAGCTATGAGCTATCAGTGGTTCATAATTATAAACTGAGTAGTCAACAAGAGCAAATATCTTTGCCTGGAAGGTTCCAGTATGCCAAATCTACTCATTTAAGTCATCACCCCACCACAAAGAGGAAAACAAGCAACATGCCATACATATAAGTCATCTAAGGCAGATGCTTCTCTACAACAAATATCATTTATGATAACGATCTGATAACTCAAAAGCCTAGCTATAGTGCATGGAGTGACTGTTACTGGGTCAGGCAAGTGATGCTCTTTGCTTATCAATTAAGATAGAATCTTTGCAGCAGTGTCTTTGTTGCTTTAAGCTGCATCCTTATTTGCCTTTTGAAGCTTTCAGGAGATAGCACCCAATGCTTATTTGTTCTCAATTTACATATCAAATCAAACTTCCCCAGGCTTGAAACAGGTCTCAAACAAGCCAGACCATGCTGTGGCCCAAGCCCACCTCTTGCATCAGACCATGCAGATTTATGTATTTCTTCACGTGTTGACCAAACAAATTGGCCCTTCTTTAACTTCTAGGAAAAATGGCTGAAACATTGAAAAGGGAAAATGTTTCTTGTGAATTGTAATGAATTTCTTATCCATGCAAATAAAGAGAAAAAAAATCAAATGATTTCAACAGGAAACAATGTCCAGAAAGCTCTGAGATCAAATTATTTCAACACCTTCTGTGAGATTCATGAGAAGGAAACTTAAGTTTTGAACAATTCAAAGACCGTATTCCAAGTGACATGGATCAAGCACCAATGACCAAATCCTCCCATAGCTCCTGTGAAAATTGCAGATGGACTTCCAAGCTTTGGGTTCAAGCCCAGGTAAACGGTTTGAACCCTTTAACTGAAAATGATGATGTTAGGAGTTAGGGTGATGAGGTGATTAAGAGGACATAAACTTGATTCCTTATATAATTTTTCTTGAATATAAGAATAAGGCTAATACAGTCTACGCATATTTTTGGGATCTTGAAAAGGTTGCTCAACTGCCAATCCAATATGAAGACAATCATTATGAAAAGTTTTATCTTTGTTTGTAAGTTTCATCCATTAGTCAATGGGAATTGGTGCTTTCAGACATTTATTAATGAAGATAATAAAAAAATTTATTAGAGAACTTCTCATAAATATTCTGTTGCTCATCACATTGAATTCTGATATTTGGAGCAGCAACATCTGCATAAGCACAAAAAAATATATAAAAAAGTAGAAAAAAATTGACAAGCTTGTAGACTTTGGTCATATTTTTATCTGCCTAACTTATTAGAAAATGACACAGTTGTTTTAATTTGACTACAAATCTTGGGTTTTGACCTTTGAAGTTTCCTTTCATTGGTATCCAAGGTTTAATTAGTGAGATGGGAAGTTAATCCACTTTCTAATTAGGCTAATTAACCAAATTAATTTACTTTTTTTTTCATTTGCCATCTGACAGGGAGCCATCGGCAAAAGAGTTTTGCTCTTGAATGACAACAGGTTTGCAAGCCTGGAAATTGGAATGATATAGTTCCCAGGTTCACTCAAAAGGAAGGGCTGCTTGAACTTAAAAAAGAGCCATAGGGCCTAACTGGCTAACCCCCCCGGCAAGATTCATCCTATACAGCCTTAGACAGCTAGAAAACCAACCTCATTAGGCATGTGCATGTTGATAGCCACTTTACACAAAATCCTGGTGCCCTACTCATTACTCCCTCTAGCAAAGTTCCATTCTTCCAGATCCATATTTCTCAGCCAATTCGTCAGTAAATGAATCCAGGCTTGGTTTCGCGTATACTTCGTCTGTCTAAGGATTGTTACTCTCGTTAAAAAGAACATAAAAGCGTATAATTCATTCGATTTAAACCGTTCATATTCTATATATATATATATATATAGAGAGAGAGAGAGAGAGAGAGAGAGTGNTATATATATATATATATAGAGAGAGAGAGAGAGAGAGAGAGAGAGTTGTGTGAAGTTACTCCAAAATCAATGAATCTTGATTTATAAGCTAAGGTACAACCTAACTAATACACCCTTCTCCTCCAAGCAAGTTCATAGATCTCTTTTCCCGTAAGGCCAAAACTATAGATAAAAAAAGGGTTAGAACCCATGTTTTGTCTCTTTCTTGGGGTGAAGTTTCTCTTTCTCTCTCTTTGGAACAGTTAGCTGGCTTAGCTCACAAAGACATGCTGTATCCACAAGCTATCACATGCTTTTTGCCTTTGTTTTCATCTCTCTTTGAGATCACAAGGATTCCCTTGTTGCTGTTCTTGAAGATGTCATGTGGGTTTCCAAGGGAGAAAACCCCCATCTAAAGTAATATTAAATTTATTAATTATTTTTTCCCTTTTTAATACTGTAAAAGTTTATTCTTAAATCTTCAAAATCTAAGTAATGGGTGTCTTGAGACATTAACCTTATTACTTTTGCATAATCATTGTAGCATGGTTTTATATATGCTTTATAGGACATGGCTTATCCACATTAGATTCCCTTCCTTAAGGAATAGGCAGAAATAATTGAGCCAAAAGAGGAAGAAACAAATTAACATTGTTATTTTATTTATGAAGATTCCCTTCACCTCCAATGGATAGTTTCTTGCCTCCTATAACATCACATGCTTGAAGAAAATAAAGAAAGAAAAGTTAAAGATGATATTGCCATTATTCATGACTATAACCTCATAAAGTTCAATGGGCTATGATTAAAATAATCAAAGGGCTTTGGAATTTTATTTTTTGGTTGGCCAATCTTACCTTAATTAGATTAATAAAATTTTATTACATGTTTTTTGTGTGTACTAATAAAAAGCATGATTTTCAGATTTTAGGTGATTTTATTCCTTTAAAAACTCCATTGTTTATATATAAAATAATAATAATTTATTTTAAAACCTCTATATAATAATAATAATAATAATAACAAAAGTAAAGTCAGACATTTGCAAAAGCAATGGATGACTATTGGATTCATCAATTTTTTCTGTTTTACTTAAGAAGAAGGGACACTATCATTCTCACCAAACTCTCTTGATGTTAACTATGCAATTAGAAATTAATTTGATTTATATATCCAAAAAAATTGATTTAATTTTTATTCTCGAGGGTTTCGACCTGCAATCGTTCACTTATATTTTGAAATAGTAAAATTCATATAAAATTAACGTTTTATACTCAATTTTGATACGAGATGTTTACGAATTTTATATCATTCATGAATAATTTATGTATATCAAACAAAACAATATTGTAAAAAAAAGTGCAAAACTTATTTCCTTGTTTTTTTTTTTTTCAAAACTTATTTCTTTGTTTGACACTGAAAACAATAGTATTTTAAATCTATAAATCTTGTTTTATATATAAAAATTGGAGAGAAAAATAAAAAAAAATAAAAAAAAACTAAAGGCTACAAGGGACATATGCCCATCAAAATATTCTTAGCCTATTCCAAATGTTGATTTAGCCCGCCCTATCAAGTAAGCCAACCAAAGCCAATGAAATGGCTGATGGCCTAAAATTTAAGGGTAGCCAACCAAAAACCCAACCAGACCCAATCCACCCCTATCTTCCCTTCTTCCTTTCTTTGACCCTCCCCTAACTGCCACGTGTCCAAACCTAACACTTCCTTGACTAATTTATCGCCACTTGGCATACCGGGAAACCGGCAGTAATTTCCGAATTATAATTATTATTTATTTATATTTTGTTTGGTGTAAAATAAAAGACAGAGATAATCCGGCACTTTTTTTGATGGGATAATCGTCAGTCTTTGGGCCACTTGTTTTTGGTACTTTCTAGGCTCTCAACCCCTTTTTCCCAACCACATAATAATAATAAATAAAATAATTATTTATTTATTTATTTATTTTTATTACAAAAATACTACTATAATTTAAAATTTAAAACACGTTGCTGACTGGACATATCACCACACTATCATGCACCAGCATGCAATTTTTTTAAAAATTTTCATAAATAATGAATTTATTTATTTTTAATTGTATAGATGTATGTAATTAAATGATTAACTTTCAAAAAAATGTAATTAATGATTGATAATAAAAGGCTCGAAATTGATAAAAACCCGTATGTGGGTATTTGATTTACCAATAGTTTTATGAATTTTCAATTACAATGGTTAAATTATTTTTTTTGTAAAGTAATATATTTGATTATTAAAATTAAGAATCATAATCACTTAAATTGATTGCAAATTTTTTGTCTTAATTTAATATAAATTAAGAGTAAAAATGAGAGATAATTAGCATATAAATTATTATCCTTCAACACAATGGTTTAAAGGGGGTTAGGTAAGAAGTTACCAAACTTTTGAATCTACTCTTGTAATTTTTTTTTTCATTTTAGCTTTGTCTTTTATATAGAAAAATTAAGGGTGTTTTTGTAAATCTCATTTTTATAATATAAGTGAGAGATTTGATGAGATTAGTGGTATTGTTTTTAAATACTATTAATGCAATGATGAGATACTAACTAATTGTTGTTTAATTATCACTATTTTAATGAAATGTGACCACTTGACTAGCACATCAATATAAAGCTTGGTGACTTTAAAATATGATCACTAACCACCAAGCTATATGCATTAGTTTTTTATTTTTATTTGTTTAGTATTCACATACATACATTACTCTTCCTTGTAATTACTTGTGTTTATAAGGGAAAAAAATGATTCTTATCGATATATCAAAATATATGATCAACTTAGTAATCATTGGCACCCAAAAAGATTATTAAAATCTCTTCTTCTTTTTTTTCAATTCAATTTATTAGAGGTGAATGATCAATCGGTTCGATTTTAAATTTTCAAAAATTGATTTACTTACATTTCCATAAAAATAATAAAATCGATCAAATTCTATCCTAAAATCAAAATAATCGAAACCTATTTATGGTCGGTTAACTTGATGGGTTTTTCTATTTTGTTCAACCTTTTATATTATATATAAAATATTTAATTAATTCTATTAATGATTATTTTTTAATTATAAATTTTGAACATTGAAAATTAATTGAGTAACTGAATAAACTGAATTCAATCAATATTAATCGATTTATTCAATTGATCAATACTTGCTGTTACAAGCTACGAAGATATTTTCATTCAAGAGATAAAGATTTTTATTTTATATTTTCTTACCAACTAGGTTTAATTACCATAGCAGTTATAATCTCTTGTAAGAAAAATAAAGTCAAAATAAAATCTAAAGTTCTAATCACTTTCTTCATTTAGATTTTTTCATATGTATGAAAACAAATTAATCGAAATTCACTAAAAAAACTAAAAATATTGTTAATAAGTAAATATATTATTTGTATTTTTATAGTCCAATATGTTTGTGATTCATTATATTTTTATAATTTTTAATTATTACAAAATAATAAAATGCCTTTCCTGTAAACCTTGCAAAACAAAACCAATGAGAAAATGAGTGCACGATACAAAAGTAAAAATGCCCACAACAAATCCGAACCATGAAATATTATTTCTTTTTCTTATCCCCATAAATTAAAAAATAAATAAAAAGAAATCTGACAAGCTTTCCTACAATCATACGGCATCCACGTGGCATACCTATCTGGTTTTCGGATATAAAGAAGGGGTTAAGAACCGGTCACAGCCGAGAAAGAGAGGGGGGGTTTTAATTACCTTCTATTGCCGGTAATCAACCGGCTCATCCGGTTTTGTGGTCAATAACTATAAAGATATATGGGGTTTAAGCTCTCCCTCTTTTATTTATTTATTTTCTTGGTGGTTTTTCTTTGAAGGGTTTTTGTCTTAAAATTTTCCTCTCCATTCCAAACCACATAAAACTTTTTATTAAAAAAAAAAAAAAGAAAGAAAAAAATTAGATCTTATTTATATGAATTTCAATTGAATTAAATTTGGGGATTGTTTGGATTCTCCGATCTCTGTTTCTCGGGAATCGTTCAAGGAATTTTCTCAGGAAAATTTTCATTTTCAAAACTTTTGTTTTGTATAAATGTATATAGGGATTTAAGAAACTGAAGTTCGTATCAATTTAAAAGGTGAGTGTTTGCATTCTATTTTTTCTGTTGTTGTTTCTTAGGTGAATTCTTGCCCCTCTTTTTCCCATTTTTTTCGTTGAATTATGCCAAATTATGAGGCAAATTGGGATTTACGTAAGTGAATTTCGATTCCAGTGTTGATTTGGATCGGGATCTGATCTGTTTCCAATGGAAATTTGAAATTTCTGATGAATTTTGAGGTTTATGATATTTTCATTTTGGTTTCTAATTTTAAAGTAATTTCTAAAAGAGAATGAGAAATTGACGTCTATTTTTTTTGGCGAATAATGGTTTAAATTCTTGTTTGACTTCGAGGTTTTCAATCATATTTAAATTTAAATTCTACTGTGGAAATGTAATTTTAACGGAATTTTGAAATTTATCAAAGTTACGCAACAATATTCTTCTTTTGAGATAGTACTATTATAAGTTTTGGGATCTGTAATTTGATTTGTTCAATTTTCTCTGTAATTTGATTGGTTCAATTTTCTTTCTTTTAACGCTGGCCATTTGATTTCTGCTTTTCTGTTCTTTTACTTTTTGGGGTTTATAGTTAAATTTTTTAATTTCCTGGGTTTTTGCTTATGGATCTGCTTATCTAAATAAAGCAAAATGAAATTGGATCATTTTTGTAATTATAAGGTTTGTTGCGGTTATCCTTGTAATTATACTGATATATGGGCTTTTTCTATTTTTGGATTGGTTTTTACAGGGACTTTGAATGAGTTGAATTGTCATGCATGCCTGAGATATGGTGTTTAAGAAGAGGTTGGATTATGGATTTAACGCCTTCAATGTTCCGAAAATACCCCGAGCCCCTCGATCAACTCGGGTATGTCTTTTTTTTTTTTTGTAACTTAGTTTTTAAGGTTGCATGTTGATTTATGCCTAGTTTTTGGTTATGTTGAATTTTGATCTAACTTGATGAATAAAAATGATGGTTGTTGTTGGTTGCAGAGGAGGGGTCAGAGTAAGAGGACAGTTGATGACAGTCAAATTTGCGCGTTTGAATTGTTAGCTTCTTTAGCCGGGAAGCTATTGCAGGAGAGTGAAAGTTCTGCTTCTAGCAATGCGTCTGAAGGTCATGATCATGTTTCCATAGGTAAAGATGTCGTTAAACAGGAAATTCAGTATGATGATAAGCCGTTGAAAACTGAATGCTTTGAGCAAGGAAGTTGTGAAGCCAGTGTTGTCGCCTCGGTGTCAACTACTGAAAACAGTGACAATTTGAAGGAATTTACTCATGCTGAGAATGACGCCATTTTGGAGCGCACTTTGATAAAGACACAGCCTGCTTTCTTGGAGCAAATCGGTGGTGATTCAAAGTCTGTAATTTGCAAAGGCAATGTAGCATATGGTAATTTTCCTTGTAATGCTAATGTAGATGGGTACTCCCCTGATATTGGGGAGTTGTGTGATGGTAAAAGTGAGAATGGATTTAAGCAAGAGCAAGACGCCAGGGGTTTGGAGACTGGGGCTTTGCATATTGCTAATACTTGCCCCTCAAAGGATCCGGTGGAATTGTCTATGACATTTCCTCCACCCATTAATTCTGACAGAGATGTCAAATTGCCATCACGCAGGGACCCTGTTCCTAATGCTTCTTTTTCAAGGCATAGGAATGATATTAAGTTAGGTAGTAGAGATGATGACGAAAACTTTTCTAGGTTTAATAAGCTTAGCAACAGGTTTAAGGCTTCTAGGCCTCCAACACGTATTGGAGACCGAAGAATAAGGAAGTTGCTGACATCCAAATACTGGAAAGTCGCTCCAAAGTTGAACGATTTTGAAAATTCTAGAGCTGGTGAGTGCTTCCAACAGTTTTAGCATTCATTGCATGTCCATTTGTAATTGAAGTTCATTTACCATCTTATGTTGATGTTCATGAATTATTCTCTAGCTGATTTTTGTTTTTGGGATACTTTAGGAATAAAGCCTCTATATCGCAAGCGGAAAACTTGTTACAACTATGACAGATGTCAATATGACACACTTTATAAAAGGAGGAAGTTCTCTGACCGTAGCTCAATAGTAACTTCTGATGGAGGGAACAGTAGTGAAAGCGTTTCTAATTCACCTGGGAAGGTTATGAATGGAGATAAGAGTAGCTCAGCTGCATTGTCCCATGGAGGTGCTTCCCAACTGCAATTATCTTATTAATACTTTTTAATTTAGAGATGTTAACTAGTTTTGCTGAACAATTTTATTCTGCTCTGTAGGATGTGGGGTATCCTCCTTTCTTACAGGTCATCAAGCATCCCACCCACCCAAGGATTCTCACGGTAAAATTATTTTTGATGGATTGCAGCTTACTTTCTTCTGGTTTAGTGGAATGTCTTATTTGAGATTTGTTCTTTTGTACAGTGAAATTCAGCATTAAGTCCTTCAGGATTCCAGAACTCTATGTTGAGGTGCCAGAAACTGCAACTGTTGGTTCACTGAAGGTATAGAAATACGTGTTCTTTCTTCATTAATGAATATAGTTGTTTAGTTAATGCATGGTTTCTAACTTTTTATATTGGTGTTACTAAATGTGAGCAGAGGACAGTAATGGAGGCAGTGACTGCTTTACTTGGTGGTGGAATACGTGTTGGGGTACTCCTTCAAGGGAAGAAGGTGAGAGATGACAGCAGAACTCTATCACAGACTGGTATTTCCTGTGAGGACAATCTGGATGCTATTGGTTTCACTTTGGAGCCTGGTCCAGCTAAAGCTCCTCCACTTGTGTGCTCTGAAGAACCACCACTTTTACTATCATGTGAAGCAGCTCCTCAAAATTTAATAAGGTGACTTTTGGATGTTTCATTATAGGTTGTTTTAAATCACTTTATTTCATGCATATGCATTATGAGTTACTTGTACCTTTTGATTAATTAGTGCTTGGTTTTCAGCTCTCCAGCCACTCCAGCTGTAGATACAGGGATTCTTGATGCCTCACCTGACCCACCTTCACTGACCAATTCAGCAAATCATGTGGATAGTAATAATGAACCGGTTTCCTCCCAAACTGACATGCTAACTGATCAAAGTCTGCCACAGTCTAGAGCTCTGGTTCCAGTTCCAGCAATGAACGTTGAGGCACTAGCTGTTGTTCCTGTCAATCAGAAAAGTAGAAAATCTGAGCTTGCACATCGTCGAACAAGGAGGCCATTTTCTGTGTCTGAAGTAGAAGCATTGGTACAGGCAGTTGAGGAGCTTGGCACCGGAAGGTATAATTTCCTGTGCTGTTATTCTACTCATGTTTCTTTTGCTTCTGACTCCCCATTTTCATGGGTTCGCTGAAGAGGGTAAAAGCAATCATTTCAATTCGCTCTGTTGAAGAGAATGCAGCTTATAAGGATGTCCAGAATTTAAAAGTCATTCTCCTTCTGGCTTCTGCAGGTGGCGTGATGTTAAATTGCGAGCTTTTGAGAATGCTGAACATCGAACTTATGTGGATTTAAAGGTAAAATACATTTTTTCCTATTCTTGTGTAATGAAAGGGACATGGGTGATGAAGGGATATCATGAAGGATAACCAATAGAGCAGATCCCTGGGGGTACAGTTGAGAAAGTAATCAGTTTGCTGCCAGACAACCAGCGACCTTTATTTAATGATATACCATGCTTTCTCTGAGCTTAAAGTAATCTGTGTTGTATACCATGCTTTCTACAAAAGCGTATAAAATTGGGGCGCAACCTAGCTGAGTCTTGATTAGTGTCTTATGCCTATTAGTGTAACCTAGGCTTTCGATAATTCTTTTCATTCCCATATTCATGGCTAGTTCAATTTTGTCACTGATCTCTGAGCTTATATTTGCATTTATCAGGCAGGCCCTTCATTAAGTAATGTGTTTTGCACAATTGGGAATATTTTGTTGGTATTAGTTGGATTGACTGTTACTAATTATGTGTTACTGTTGTCTGCAGGATAAATGGAAAACTTTGGTTCACACTGCAAAAATTTCCCCCCAGCAAAGAAGAGGAGAGCCCGTACCCCAGGAGCTCTTGGACAGGGTCTTGGCAGCTCATGCCTACTGGTCTCAACATCAAGCTAAACAACAAGGCAAGCATCATGCTGGAACTTTGAGGCTTACCGATGCCCAAGCTGACAGAAACGGAGTTGCAGCAGCTATTCCAACCGTGATGATGTAAAAAAGAAAGGTAAAAACGTTGACAAGGACAGGGAGAAAGAAACATGTACAAAATGATTCTCATTTATGTAATATTCTCACACTCACCTGATTCATTGCCAGCTTCCCATCGTGGAACCATTGGCATCTGTAAATGATTCGATGAAATAAAGATCGTTCTAACCAGATTTCACAGTACGTTCTTTTCTTCCCCCCAATTCATTTGATTTAAATTTGTAATTCATATCATTGAATTAGAAAAAAGAAGAAGAAGAAACAGAGATTCCTGTAGTTTGTATTTCCCTTCATTTTGTCAATAGAATATTTTCACTTAATTTGATTTTTGTGGTAGTTTTACCAACCATATTTGCATTGACATGAAAAAATAGTTGTTGGGATTGGAGAGTTGGCTGTCACTGTCAGAAATTATGAATGCTAACCGACAGATTTCAGGACAAGGCACAAGTAGATATTCCTCTGGATTTCTGGGTTTTCCATTGGGATTGATAATTGATTCCTTTCTTACATCTATCTTTATTCTATAATCTAAATTCTAGGTTCCAAGTTTTAACACCCTTTTCCACCTCCGGTCCATTAAGCACACAAAACCTTACCAAAACCTTGTTCGATGCTAAGCAAAGTTTGGGTTAGTTTTAGACAGCAAAGCGAAGGACATCGCTTCATGTTCTAGACTTAGGTTCTTGTTCCTTGCACGTTACACCATGTGACTGAGTCAATCAAAAGCTGTTTCGTTTCGTAGGAATTCAGACACTTGAAATCAAACAATGGGAAAGACGTAGGAACAGGCAACAGCAGGGATAGAGATCTTGGCCATATTTACGCAACCATTAAATTTAATATATTGTTAAATAAATAAAGCACATGTTCATGCACATGGAGTGAAGATGGGGAAATGGGGATTCTGCACCTTCCCAGCAAGTCTTGGGGGTGGCTTGGATGCTCTTCAATGAGGCCTTTGGGCTCTTGGGGCTTTTTAAATTTATTGATTCTAATGGCATGATTGAGAAAAATATTGAAAATGAAAATAATTTTCAATTTTGGGTGATTAATCCTTGAAAAGAATCATCATGGATTATGTACGGATTCATAACTTAATCATTTGGTTTCATGATTATTTTTATGAACATTTCAATGTTATAAAATTTTCTTGAATTTAGGATACGAAATACGTAAAAGAAAAAAATTTTCTTAATATGTATTAAAAATAAAAAAGAAAAAGATTTTGGGATAGAGCACGAACTTGTTAAATGACATATTACACCTTGATTTGTCAAATTTATACTCGATGTAGTAAATATCTAGGAGTAATTTGACTTAAATTGGATCCCTTGATTTAGTAAAAAAAAAAAACCCATTATTCTCTCTTAATTTTCGATTTTCGGGTTAATTTTACTTCAATTTTGATCAATTATTTTTAATTAGAATATAGATGTTTTTTCTTATGAAGATTGAATTATGATAGAGTCTAAGAACTATTTAATGCTAAATTATAAGATCCTTCCAACTTTATAACATAGGAGAAGCCTTTTGCAGTCCAATTATTAAATTTCTTGGTGGGATTTGTTTGTAATTCACTAAAAAAAAAACCTTTTTTGCCTTTTTTTTATTTTATCAAATTTTAGAGGATCCAATATTTGATCTCATATCACTTTCTTTTTTGGAAAGAAATGGAATCAACTTGGTTACTTAAACATCAAGGTGACCACTGCCAATTTGGAGCATATTCTTCAAGAATAATTTCATTTGTCAAACGGTCTTTTTCTTTTTTTTTTAATTTTGTAAAGGCCAAACCCAATTTCCACATCTTGGGCCTAGAGTCCCTGTTCTCCTATACGACGCCGTATTATGGGCTTGACTCGAAAGCCCATTCTCTCTCTTCGAGATCCATTAGACATTTGATTACATAATTGAGAATGATCTTTTTTTATCTCAGTATTCAAATTCGAGATCTTGAAAATTTTTAATTTTTAATATTAATATTTTTTAATACATTTATCGTCGTCGATTATTTAACGTAACGTACGCACTTCATAAACGTCAATTATGATCATTCATGTATCAATTTTTACTTGTGATATGAGTATCAAAGAGATTGGATTCCTTTGCTTTTTTGAACAGTTAAGCAATTTAGACCATTTCAAAAATCATGATATTTAGTTCATAACTCCATCAGTGATTAAACTAAAAAAAATTCAAAATCTGACCCAACATGGACAGATCATTAAGGATTGCGGGCCCATGTTTGTGTGATTCAGTCCGCACACATGGTTGGAAAAGTTGGACAGAACAATCCAAAACCTGATCCTTTTTGACGAATACATTTGGGCGCATGATCTTGTCTTGTCAGTTTGTTTTGTTTTTTCTTAAGATTATGACAAAAATCATTGAATCAAAACCCAGAAGACTACTTTTACCTTTGGGATGATTCTTCCTAGAAGCTACAGTCAGCCCATTTTTTATTTTACTGTGGGCATAGATAATTTGGTGGAATTACAGTAAAAAAAAAAAAAAAACCTCTTTAGGCTTAGCTAGTATCTTTATCACTGATAACTTGACAACACAATAATTACCTTATCTTTTTGCTTTGATGTGGATGGGAAGAAAAGGGCAAAAAAATATTTTTTTATTAATTTAATTACAATTAATTAGTTCTTTATTCTCATGTATTACAAAAAAAGATTAATCATTTCTTTTCGACGAGTCTTTGTCCTAGTTAAAAATGGGTTTTAATACTCTGATTAGGTGTGATAATAGGCCATTTGATTAAATCTTATTTTATTTAACGAAGTCTTTAACTTGTATTAGATTCGTTAAAAATAATAAAGCATAGTTTATGTAATTTTAAATTGAGTTCGGTAGTACAATTATTCATAGGGAAGGGATCAACATCCCTGGAACGTCTATTCAAAGAAAGGTATCATTTAATTACTTGTTATCCAACTTTAATCTTAATCCTTGATTTCAATCATATTTTTCTTTAGAAAAAAAATTGGGTTTTGACTTCCTCTAACCTAAACATCTCTCCATTTTCTTTTTAATGATAGAACCCCCACCCTGTAAAAATTCTTTCCATTTAGGTGTACCTACCCATCATGAATTTAGAAAAGTAATTATGATTAATGTAAGAATTTAAGTTAGTGAGTTTCATTAAGGAAATAATTTTTAATTTGTATTAGTGCTAGATGATGAGGATGGCAAGAGGGAAAAAGGGTCAAAACATCCAATGCATTATTAATCCATAAGATATTATTGGTTCCTAATTAATCTAAGTGGACAATTGTTGTAGCATGATGGAGGCTTCCACCTTTTTATATATACAAATTTTGTTAACTATTGTTTTCAAATATATTATAGTACTATTTATTGAGAGTATTATTATTATTATTAAAACCTTCTAATTTACATGGCTAAACATTTATTAAGAGATTGGAATCGAAACCAGAACACGTTAAATAATTAAAATTTTAAAAATATAAAACTAAAAATAAGGGTAAATTATATTAATTCACTTCACTTTTGACTATAATTACATGTGAATCTATTAATTTTCAAAATCAACACTCCGTTTCAAATGTGTAAACCACTTTAATGCTTAAACGTGAAATGTCTAAATGTTTTTTTTTTCTTTTTTTCACTATTTTTCTTTTTCTCAAATCAACTAATGACGCTCCTTTATACTGACTGGTCACTTTGAGAGCGAATCTGATCATGGAATGCCAAATTTGGCCGGATCTCCCTGAGCTTCCTTAGGGAGAGTCGTCGACCGTGGGTGGTTGGATGAATTTTTTTTTTGAAAAAAAAAAAAAGAAATTTAAAATAAAAATTATAATTTATATAATGATAATTTTTAAAATTAATAAATAATAAAATTATCTTAAAAATATTACCATGTTATCAAATTTACAGAATATTAACGTTTGATTAAACTTATGTGTCGAACAAAAATAAATATTTTAAGATAAATTATTCATTTTAAAAATTAATAGACCTATATTTAATTATAATCAAAAGTCAAATAGATTAGTGTATTTTACCTTAAAAATAATGGTACTTTATGTAAATAATATAATTTTAAAAATAAAATCACAACTAGAGATTGGAATCAAAACTGAGATACATTAAATAGTTCAAATTCGAAAATATAGAGATAAAAATAAAAAGAGACATATTTAAAAAAAAATTTTAATATTTTTCTCTTAATTTATATGGGATCAACCTTAAAGCATTAATTATGTCGGATAAAGACACAACAGGAATAAAACAAAGACATTACTAGTGATGGCGTGTCTCATGGTCTATGGTCCCCATTTGTTTATTCCTACACAATAAATTTCCCTACATTTTGCTTCCTCACTCTTTCCCTTTTCACATTATAAAAATAATTCCTTTGATGAGAAAATTTTAATTATAATTACTCAAACAAAGTAATATATATATATAGAGAGAGAGATTTTTAATTATTTCCTGTCTATTTTGAAAACCCATATTAGTATATGCATGAAAGACCAAAAATTAAAATTTGTTGTAGTGATTTAGGGAAAAAATTTTAAGCAAAGATTCTTATTACTTAATTCTAATAATGGTTAGAAACAAAACCTAAATATGGTTTCTTGAGTATTTTGCTAATTTGTTTAACATCAAATCATTCTTAAATATGTCTAAATTGAGCTTAATATAAATCTTTCAAAACCTGTCACGATTTCATGGGATAATTATTTTTTCTTCAAAAAGTTAAATTTAAAAATCTTGTAGCACACACCCTCATAAGTATTTCAAAATCTTTTATTTCATTTAATAGGAGATTGAAACATTGCAGACGTGACGTTACCATAAATACAATTAATAACCTTATTTAATTAGAAAATAAAATGTCATGAACAAAGTTGTCCTTTAATCGAAGAATTGCAAGCTTGCATTAGCAAAGAGCCAGCAATGATTCCATATAAGAAGAAACCACTCTCATGAAAGTTGATTGACTTTCTTTGATGTAGCTTTGCTATGATTAGCACTTTGAAATAACTATCATCCATCATTCACCCACACTTCTTTTTAACCAACAAAAATCGAAGCAAATATTTTAAAATAATATTCCATTAATGTGGAATTATCATGATTTTTTATTAAAAATCAATAATATTTTTAAATAATTAAAAAAAATCATTCAGTATTAATCTTCGAACCGGGGTTAATACGTTTGTTACATGTTCATTTAATTAAATCAAATAATTAGGGCTTGTATATATTATATGGAAGTAGTAATTTTTTGAGAAATAATTGTAGAAATAAAATAGAGAAAAATGATAATCGCATGGAAAAATAATTTAAGAAAACATAAAAAACAAAAGCAGCACTAACGATCATTGAAGAAAACAAACGGTCAGTGTCAAAGCCAAGACATGAATGGACGGCTAAGATTTAACCAATCACCCGCCACGTTAAATCGCCATGGAGGAACTATGATCATCGTCATCTTATTTAACACATCAGTTCTTTTGTACCCAACCATAAGAGTGCTTTCTCTGTTTAACTCCAAAAAGTTAAGCCTTGTTCGGTCTTTCTTCTCTCTCTCTGTGAAACTTTCACTGAGGTACTTTACTTCTCTTCATCTTTTCTCTGCTCTTTTTACAGTTAGTTTAGCAGTAGCTTGATGGGTTTTTAAGGTTGTCCTTTTAAACCTTAAAGAATCTCTTTTTTGTTCCTTGTTTGATTCTTATATTGTTCTGACAAGGATCATTTCTATCTGGGGTTTATATATATATATATATATTCATTTCCCTTATTCATTTTCTGAGTACATGTTTGTTTTTATGTTTTATACTGTCCCAAAAGATGATTTTTTATATATATACACGTTATGTGCTGTCCAAAGATCTTATCTTTATGTTGTATACAGTTCAAAGATGTTACTTTTTGTTATTATGATGTCCAAAGATTTCATTTTAATTTTGGACCCAGATTTCTATATGTTTGATGCTGCACTATTTTGACGTTTTTAGGGAATTTTGAGAATGAAGAAACATAATAGTTTGTAGTTGTAAAGCTGTTGTTTTGTGGACAAGTTGCAAGATAAGAAGAGGGGAGGAGAGTTGTCTTTGAGGTTGGACTTTCTGAGTTTTCTTTGTGGTCGTTTAATGTTGCACTTGAAAGTGCAGAACTTTGGTAGTTCAGAATTTTGGATTTGGGTATTGGTGTTGGTTGCTTCTGTGATATTCCTTTGTAAAATATATTGTCATGGATCGGTCGTTGAAGGGACTTTACGGTTCTGTTGATCGATTCAGACTAAACGATGATACTGTGTTGGCCTTCTCTGGTAGGAATTTTGACGATGGGTTTCAGAAAGAAACTTATGTTGATATTCCTCCTTTGCAACCTGCTCCAATGCCGAGAAATTTAGTTCCTTCCTCGAGTGTGAATGAGGAGGGAGATTCACATGAGGATTATGATTTTAGTGATGTAGTTCTTAAGTACATTAATGAGATGCTTATGGAAGAAGATATGGAAGATAAGACCTGCATGTTTAAAGAGTCCTCAGCGGCACTTCAAGCTGCAGAGAAATCATTTTATGAGGTTCTTGGACAAAGTAATCCCCATTCTCCCAAATATGAATTGAAACCTTTTACTGATCAAAACCAAGAGAGCTTTGATGACAGTCATGATCAAAGTTGTTGGAGATGTAGTAGTGCAAGCATTAGTAGTAGCAGCAGTAACTTAGTCGATCTTGGGTGCAGCCATGATTTGGGTGAGCAGAGGTCTTCATCCTTTGCTTCTCAGGCCAATTCTCAGTCATTCCATAGCTCAGGGAACAGTACTGGTAGTGTGCTAGATGGCTTTGTGGATTCTCCAGTGAGTACTCTTAGGCTTCCTGAAATATTTAGTGATAGTGAGTCTGCCATGCAATTTAGAAAAGGGTTTGAAGAAGCAAGTAGGTTCCTTCCAAATGGCCAGAGCCTGTTTGTTGATGTGGAGAGTGATGGATTGTTTCTCAAGGAGGTAAAGGAAGAGGCTAAAGGTGTGGTCGATAAGGCAGAGAAGAATGAGTTCTCACAGAACGGATCAAGGGGAAAGAAGAACCCTTATCCTGAGGATGTGAATTTAGAGAGTGGGAGGAGTAACAAGCAGTCAGCAGTTTACACTGGATCCACTGTAAGCTCTGAAATGTTTGATAAGGTACTATTAAATTGTCAAAGTGTAACTGACCTTCGCAAAGCTTTGCAAGATGAAACAAGCAAGAATGTGCAGCAGAGTGGACAACTGAAAGGGTCTACTGGTGGAAAGGCACGTGGGAAGAAACAGGGAAGTAAAAGGAATGTGGTGGATTTGAGAACTCTTCTGACCCTTTGTGCACAAGCTGTTGCATCTGATGATCGGAGGAGTGCAAATGAGCTGCTGAAGCAAATCAGGCAGCATTCTTCACCTATGGGTGATGGGATGCAGAGGATGGCCCACTATTTTGTTGATGGCCTAGAGGCACGCTTAGCTGGCTCTGGGACCCAGATTTACACTGCTCTTATCACAAAGCCAACATCAGCTGCCGACGTTTTGAAAGCTTACCATCTGTTTCTTGCTGCATGTCCTTTTAGGAAGCTCTCAAATTTCTTCTCAAATAAGACAATAATGAATCTAGCAGAAAATGCACCTAGGCTTCACATTATTGATTTTGGTATTCTATATGGCTTCCAATGGCCTTGCCTCATACGGCGTCTCTCATCTAGACCTGGGGGACCGCCTAACCTAAGGATTACAGGGATTGATCTTCCACAACCAGGTTTCCGCCCAGCAGAAAGGGTTGAAGAGACAGGGCTCCGTCTTGCAAACTATGCAGAGACTTTCAAAGTTCCATTTGAGTTCCATGCAATTGCACAGAAGTGGGATACCATTCAAATTGAGGACCTCAGGATTGATAGTGATGAGGTGCTTGTTGTAAACTGCATGTACAGGCTTAGAAACCTACTTGATGAGACTGTGGTTGTGGAGAGTCCAAGGAATAAAGTTCTGAACTTGATCAGGAAGATGAATCCTGACGTTTTCATACTGGGAATTGTGAATGGTGCCTGTAATGCTCCATTCTTTATTACAAGATTCAGGGAGGCTCTCTTCCACTATTCCACTTTATTTGATATGCTTGAGACTAATGTGCCTCGTGAAATTCCAGAGCGGATGCTGATTGAGAGGGAGATATTTGGGTGGGAGGCAATGAATGTCATCGCATGTGAGGGTGCTGAAAGAATTGAGAGGCTTGAGACATACAAGCAGTGGCAGGTCCGGATTTCAAGGGCTGGGCTTAGGCAGTTGCCATTGAACGAGGAAATCATGAAGACAGCAAAGGAGAGGGTGGATACAAGCTACCACAAAGACTTTGTAATTGATGAGGATAACCGGTGGTTGCTTCAGGGGTGGAAGGGACGAATTGTTTATGCACTCTCTTCTTGGGTGCCTGCCTCTTAAGTGCATATTTGTTACTACTCACAGAAGGCAAGGTCTTGTAAAATGCTGTGGTTGGATTGCAGCCTTTCGTGCTTAGGATTTCATGATGGATTTCACATATACGAAGATAAGGTGCTGACTTCCTATATCATTATAGATAAAATCTCTCCCTCTTCTGTCTCTTGCAGTCTTACTCACACACTCACTTATATGCACGCATTTAGACATAAAGACACAAATGCAGAAAAATATGCATACCAATCTTGCCATTTTTGTTGCATACAATAGATAAAAAAAAACTTTATATTGACAATTATTGACTGCATTTTATGAACAGGCTATGTAAGTAAGATCTTGCTGGGGCTTTTTCTCATGCTGTTGAAGACTTAAATCGGAGGTGGCTTACTGTTATTATTTAGCAAAGCTCATGCATCATTTACCAATTACTATATTGCTTTGGCAGTTACGTTATGGTCTGAGTTAATTACATGTATGTTCATAATACATAAGAAGTACCAGGGAATAACAGCAACGGAAATGGCTTTTACACCCACATTACCTTAACGAAACAGCGATGAAGTTAGGTCAAAGCTAGCAATTTAGTGGGAATGTAAATGCTATTTAGAATCTCTTCAGCATAAAGTAGTTGCTTGTTGTCAGTTTTTAAGAGGTTATGGAACTCTCTTTGTTTTGCATTGGGTCTCACATTTCCTTTAATCAATCAACATTCTCTTTGGGGATTCAAGTTATATCTGCTAATATTGTTTTCAAAGTGGGGGAGAAGGGTGTTTAGCTGCTTCACAGTTGTATATGATATTGGCTATAGAATTCCAATGAGTAGCATTAACATACAACACTGTTTAGACTTTCCTGCCATTTTCTTAATGGAAAAAAACAAACAACTTCAATGTACCAAATCCATTAACAATATCTGATGGAATAGTTAGTGAAATGGGCCCCATCAACATATCAATCCTGAGATCTTTCTTTCTATAATATGAAGTAATGACAATTTGTTGTGGGGAGTCACCCTCTAATTAAAAAGTTGCTGCTCATGCTTCTCTATATTATTTAATAGTTTTAATTTTGTAGCTAGTGGCATGGATGCATGCATCTTACTTGGCATTATCTCCATCACTGTCATGTTCAACTGCATTAAAGATTAATCCCTGCTTTTACATTAGATTATATATGTTTTAGACTTGATACTGTGGAGTGTTGTTATCTGTGAGTGGTAGTAAGACTTTATTGATTATCCTTTACTTAATGGATAAGTATGCCTAGGATTGGATGAACAATCCCTAGGTTTTCAATAATTACCCAATCATAGTTGTTGCTTACCAGGACCAATAATTTAAGGTGGAGGGGGGTTGAAGAATTCTTTTTGTTATTAACCAATGGACAGCAAGAAAGAGTCATATGTGCTTAAATTTATTAGATGATCAATGCTGACAAGGGAACTGCTGGTGAAAATCTTTCACTCAAAATAGTTTTAAAATCTATACACAAACAATGCATCATGTTGTTACAAGTAATGTTGTAATCAGATTTACGCAGTCGTAGTACATAAATTCTGTGTTTTAGAAGTCAAATGTTGCGGTTTATGGTCATATAATCAAATTCTTCCTTGTTAATTATCCTATATAATACTAACCAATCTGTTGTTAGGGAGAGAGCTGTTTTTATGCTGTAAATGCCATAGTTTGATCATTTGATGTCATGCATTACGTACAAGGAAAGACTGAAAATGCCATGTCTAACATTTTCCATGGGGCAGTTTACCAAATCCATATACTGAAGAATACTGTACATGCCATTGGTACTATACCTCAATACCAGTACACTTTCTTCTCATACGTCAGGGTTCAGCTCTCTTCCGGTACTTTTCACTTTTTGGTATAAAAGTTTACGGTAAATGATTTAATTTTATATATGCGTAAGTAGTTTGCGTAAAAAAAAAAAACGGATGTATCAAAAAATAATAATTAAAAAAAAACTATTATTATTCAAGCGAGGTGATGTGATTTGAGAGGGTAACAAGAAGAGCATAAAAACCAATATCTCAACAATTAGAAGCAATCAACAAACATCAGTCAGCAGTCAGAGTCATGAGAATTTGATTACGTTTTTTTTTCTCCCTTTGTTAAGGAATTATTTGGTGGACGTGCCTAACTGCCATAGACATGTGAACCAAGATGAACAATGTGGGATTAGATGTTTAACCTTTAGCACAATTATTAATGGACTTTATTATTGACCAAAATTTGATTGATTAAGATGGATTTAATGATTGATTTAGCTTCCTCAATTTAAAAAAAAAGACTTATATTATTAAAAAATTAGTAAATAATTACAGTTTTTAAGCATTCATATATTACTATTTCTTAATATATACATATGGATTTTAATTTTTTAAAAAAATAATATGATAAATAATAAAAATATCAATCCAAGAGAGTTTAAATAAATTGAAATGCTGAACCGGGTCGAGATGAGTATCCGAACCCTATCCAAGAAAGGCCCACCCATAATTACAGGCTTAATGGGCCTTAAATGGGCTTTCAGGCCTTAAAGAAGAACTGAGGTTAACTCTTAACAGGGTTTAACTGAGAAGAGGGTTTTAGAGATTTGCTGAAAGATGAGCGGAGCAGGAGCACCGGATTTTTTCTACAGGGAAGCTCAACGCCTTGGCTACGTTGCTCGTTCTGCTTTCAAGGTTTCTATTTTTATTAACTTCTCTTTTTCTTTCTTTTTTTATTGTTGATTTTTTAATCATTTTTCTTGCTTGATTTTCAGCTGCTACAGATACAGAAGCAATATAAGTTGATAAAGCCAGGTTCTGCTATTCTTGACCTTGGTTGTGCCCCTGGTGCTTGGCTTCAGGTTATCCTTTTTCTCGAACAAGTTTCTTTCTTCGATGGGTATTTGTTGTTTTGTTAGTTCCCTTTGATTCTATGGGCATTCTATGGTGTTATAGGTTGCTTGTCAGAGCTTGGGTCCATTGAAGAATGGTGGGGCAGTTGTGGGAATTGATCTTAAGGTATATTTATTTCTTGATTGATTCATTACTTTTGGGGCAATAGTGCTGTATTTAGTTTGATTGTAATGTGAAAAAAATGTGGGGTTTGCAGAACAGAAGGTGAAAGTTCCTTCTCTTCACTGCGATTCCAGGGTTCAAACTGTTTCGGCTGATGTCATGAAACTACCCAAGCAACAAGTTATGGAACTTTCTCCTCAGGTAGTATATGAATTTTTATGTCTATTATTAGCATATACAACATCTTAAAATTTACACCTCTTAAGAGTTTATGCGGGTTTGTTAGAATTTGAATGTTTATCCAATTAGCCTTTTGAAGTGATTAAATGATGTTTGTTAACTGTTGTCAAATGTTAATCAACCATATATGCAAATAAAATCAGGTTTACAAATTTCTTAAACACTTTTGAATCCTAAGCTGTCTTTGCACCATGGAAGATATTCAGATTTGATATCATAGTGATGATGTTAAACCAAACTTGGCATCATTTGTGGCTTTGATACACTTTAGACCAGCTAGAAAGAAAGTATTCAACAAAAAAGATATACCTGGTATGAAGGAGACACTATGAATGCTTTAGGGAATAAGTTTGGTAATGAAACTTGCTGCCCTGATGGAAGGAGCAGCCCTTTGTTTCTAAAAGGTTACTGTTACTGTTCCCTTATGTCCACACAAAGTGAGTCCTAAGAGGGTTCTTCTGTTTGTCTAAAAGGAGTCTCTTGCTCCTCTTACAGATGTGGTTGGTTTTGTGTTTATGCAGAAAAAAGGGTTCTCAGTTATACTTTCAGATATGTGTCCCTTGGTTTCTGGAATTACAACTAAGGATGCAGCTTTATCCTTTGAGTTAGGTATGCGAGCACTTGATTTGGCTGTTGGTAGAGCTGCCAACCTTTCAGATGATAATTTTCAAAGTGAAGGAGAGTCATACACTTCTGGTCCAGATGATAATGGTGTACTGCTATCCAGAGGGCATCTCGTCATTAAGCTTCTGGAGAGCGAGGATATAAAAGGTGGAAACCTAGCTTGTAAAACAATTATTCTGTTTTGCTACCATTGAACGAAATTTACTTATCACTTTCTTCTGGCTGTTTGCAGAGTTGTGCCAGACCTGCAAATCACTCTTCAAAAAGGCATCATGGTTAAGGCCAAAAGCTACAAGATCCTCATCTAGAGAAATTTATTTAATTTGTCAAGATTTGCAGTCATAGCCAGGATCAGTTTATTTTTTTGGATTGGTTTATTCTTCAGGTTCCAACAACCGGCAGCCAAGATGAAGCTATATCTGCCTGATGTTGCTGCACCTTATGTTCTAGCCATTTTCTAATACTAATGATAAAAACTGAGAAAACAGGTCATATCCAGGCACAGTTTCATTTCAGCTACTCAGCTCTCATCATCAGGTCCCAACAACCAGCAGTACAAAGCTATGCTAATTTTCTTGTCATTTGTAATTTTGTCGGCGTAGCCAGATAAACAGGTCTTGTGACCTCAATGAACCTCTATATATAATTTTCTTATAACTTTTGTTGCACATAGGGTATTTCTGTATGCCTTCATTGTGGAAATGTGAGATGTTGTTGGTGTTATTAATTTGTTTAGAGTTGTGATTGCATGGAGCAACATTTGTGCTTCAAATATCAAATAAAATCTACTTTAATATCTCAATTTTTTTAAGAGAAAACTTAAATGATGTATCCAAGAAAGGTAAGTTGGGATCTCAATTTTGTTAAGCATCAGAAAGAACACTTCAATTAAATCTGCAAAATAGTGAAAATTTCCAATTCTTTCCTTGTTTCCTCGTGTGTCAATTAAACAATGTAAAGCTATGATTACTTACAAATATCAGAAAATGAAACAAAAATATACAAAGATACATTCAAATCCTATCCCTTTTCTATTTTTATGAAAATAGAAAAGAAAAATCCCTTTGTAAATTCTTTCCCTTGATTGCTTTTATGGCAGTGTTTCCATTTACAAAAAATTCAAGTGTCATCGAATGTAGGTTCGTCCTAATGACCAGAGTCCTGTATCTTTGACCGGTGTCTGAAAAAGAAAAAAATGGGTATTGTTAGGAATAGTTGAAGAATCTAATGAAAAAAAAAGGGGTCAAGAACGTGACCAAATATTCCATACTTACTGGTGTTTTCACAGATGGGAAGACATTCCAAAACCTCAAAGTCTCATCCCCTGCTCCAGTCACTATGGTCTGCATGATGAGTATCCAAAGATGGTCTTAATTAGTATATTTTATAAAATGAATGCTTCTATGTATGAGGGTAACATAATGCTACAATGATCAAGGAATCATTAACCTGTCCATCGGGCGACATAGCAAGGTAGAGGACTCGAAGACTATGGCCGGTTAGAGTTGCAACCTAGAAAAAAACAAAAGGGGCGACATAGTTTGGTGCTTTTGCAACAAATGTAAAAGGAGGGTAATAGTGGAAAAACATTTTATTGCTATTACCTTTGCCATTGATGGATACTTCCATACCATAATCTGATTTTGAGAATATCCATGAGTGCTAACTAGCTCATTCACATTCTTACTCCATGATAGATTGCATACCTGGGGGCACAACATTAAGATCGAGTAAATGAGCAAGTTGCAACCTAATTATGCTTACAAATGAAATGTGATGAAAAAGAAGTATAATTGCAAAAACCTGGCTCCCTGTGTCTATGCTGTTCAATTGATGACCATTGGTAGTGTTCCAAAAGCGGATACATCGATCAGCAGTTCCACCACCTGATGCAAGAAGGTTGCTCTGGTGGGGTGACCAAGCAATGGCTTTGACAGCAGCCGTGTGTTCTGTCAATTTAAGAATTGGTTGCTGGGAATGCTGGTTCCAGACCAACAGCTGGTTACCAAGAAAGAAAACCGATTTTTAAGAAAACTGATATTTACTCAGATAACAAGAAGGAAGAGAAATATTAGAAAGAAGAAAAACAGGAAGGGGGAATGAATTGATGATTACCTGATTGTCATTTCCACCTGATGCAAGCTCTCGGTCATCATGTGACCATTTCAACCCGCAAACCTGATGGATTTGAACAGAAGGTTATATTACTTGTTAACAAATGACCAGTTAAGATATTCTACTAAATTTCTGGTTAATGAATAAAGAGTTAATGCAGTGACAGAAAGTATTGATAAAGCTTTACCTCAGATTTGTGTCCAACAAGCTTGCTGACATAGTCACTTGAAACTCGAAGATCATGCTGAAGTATGTTGCGATCCCGGCTACCTGATGATAGGATTCGTGAATTCCAAGCCAAGACACCAGTTCTTGTTTGATGGCCGCCCATGGTTCTGACCCTCTTGCACTGAGTTCCATCCCATACCTATAACAAGAACCAAAATGCTTAAACTTAACTGTGTTGAAGTTCACCCTATGCATCAAATTCAAATATGAAGAATTATTATCTGATGGATGCAAAGTTTGATATAAAATCAACATTTAGCTTACCTGAACTTGACCAAGATTTGTACCAATGGATATGTAAGAACCTTCCCGGGTCCATTGGACACCACACACACTGTCATTTGGCCCCAAATCACACAACTTTGTTACCTGAGAGCAAGATAAAAACATGTTAAACACTTCACACATTCATTTACCGCCCTCAAAATTCAAACAAAGGACCATTTTCAAAGGCAATTCAGTATCAAATTCCTCAATGGTTTCAATTTTACAGATTGAAGCATCCAAACTTACTTTGCTATTTGATGCAGTCCATAGATAAACACAAGTACCCAACCCAACTGCAAGTACATTCTGTGATGACCAATCAACCAGGTTCAAATAGAAGTCATCTTGAAGTGACGGCGCATCCAGGACCTGCAATCATTTAACAATTTAACTATATTATCCTAATTGAGTGATTCACTCCAAAAATTTGAAAGAGAAAAAGCTCAACTAATGCAATATAACAATGTTCTATTTAGAGTTATATGACCTTACAGTTCTCAAAGTTCCCAACTATGAAAATTTATTGTAGCATAGCTGGCAAATAACGACTGAATTACCTTATGGGGGGTCTTGGGCACTTTCCGTGGAGGCTTGGGAGGAGTAGAGGCCTCACTAAAGAACCCACTATCCTGGCCCAAAATGGAAGGAGAATACGGAGAATTAGGTCCAGAATGCTCAGTCTTGAACCTTAACATGTTCTTGTTAGGACTCATAGGTGAACCTTGACCTGCAGGAGAAAAAGAACCAAAATCAGAACCAAAAAGTTCAGATCTCAGAATCCTGGAATACGTTTCATTTCCTCCTTCTTTAGCCGGTGACTCCTTCTCTATCAACCCAAAAGTGTGTAGCCTTGAAGAAGATCTGCATGGAATAAACCTATCGCTACAAGTTGATGATTTTGACGATGATGGTGAAGTTAAACTCGATATCATCCGTGGTGAAGATATCGAAACTGTACGAAACGAAGAAGAAGAACCCGAAAAAGTTTCCAGCCGAAGTGAAGTTTCATTCATTCCAGCAGGGAGGTTTAGACCACTTTTTCTCCTTTGCGGTGAATCCATTTTCAGGTGTTTCTTTGATCTTTCTGAAGCTTTGAGTGCTTGAGAAAAATGGGTTTCTCTTGTTTTCAGAAAAGAAGTTGAGAAATGGAAGAGCTGGAAAAAAGGTTCCCCTTTGGTTTCAAAGAGTGTTTTAGGGGAGCTGATTTTCCTGCCTTTTTTGGGAAGCCTGAAGGGGAAGGTTTGCAACGGTCAAAAAATTCTTTTCTTTTTTGGTAGGATAGAGAGGAGCGGTCTGTGTTATGTGCTTGGAAAAAAGGGCAGAGTAGTGGGGATAGGGAGTAGAGATACTGTCGTTTTACTGTTTAAAGAATTAAAAACGACGTGGTGCGTGCAATTATAGTAACGGTCATTTTCATGAACAAATCAAAGCTCATAAGAGTTGTCAGATTGGTTTAGTTACCATGTAAATGCCAAATAGCCGTTGCTTCTGAACATTTTTTATTGCTCCTTTTGACCCTTTTTCACTCCTCTATACCTGCCGAACCAGCGATAATTGATTCTAGTTTTATGTAAGCCTTTTTCGAGATATGACCATAAACCATCTCAAGGAAATGTCTTTGCTTCTGATAATGATTAATGATAAAACTAGAGAAGTAGCACCGTATACATGAAAGTTCATAGTTTGCAGGAAACTTGTTCAGGAATAAGGTGTTGGATTCTAGTTCTTTCCGAAATGGGCATCTATCTACTAGTATGATCTTTTCTGAAAATAAATTTATAATGTGTACCGCAGTTGATATCTGCGAAGCCAGTCCTCTCCCTTCTCATAATAATCTGCCCTACTGAATGTTTGTTGTGGGAACTGCAAGTTTGCGGCGTAAACAGATGCACCACGCCATGCATCACGAACTGGATCTAATGCTCTTACCACCTTAATCGGCAACCCACATGGTCGAAGCATCCGGATTCCAGCTTCCAAGCGCTCACTGATACCAGGAAAGAGACAGCACCCACCAGTCATGAAGACTGAACTGGTCAATCTATCCTCCAGAGCCCCATCCTTAGATGGCAACCTCCTTATCGAAACCCCAGTCATCTCATCAAAACCTGCTTGATCTATCCCAACCAAGTTGGGGTGAAATAATATTTCAGGACATCGAAACCTTTCAACCCCAAGCACAATTTGGAAATCTTCCTTGGTGAGTGGACGAGCACGTGGTGCCTCAGCAGTAGCTGGTTGTGCAGCTGTTAATTCTGGTTTAGGAACAAATGTTGGGTCTATCTCCTGCAGAAACAGAGATCAATGAAGTAATGAGTGATCCATCTTACATGATAATTAGGAGAATTCCAAATTAATTTAATACACAACAGGGCAATTAAATTAACCTGGAGCCTAGCACAAACACGGGCCAGCTCTGCTTCATCTACATCTGCTCCATCATCATCGTCATCATTATCTTTGCTCATTAGTTTGTAAAGTTGCCAATCTTCATCTTTGGCACCAAAAGTATCCTCACCCTTCCCTCGGTCAAAGGCTGCTGTAGTTAAAAGGCGCATCCTTTCCCTCTGGGCAGCATTCAATCTTTCCCCACGCCCAACACCCCCTGACAAATTATTCCCATTTGCATGGCCTCCATTTGTCTTGAGTCTTTTCCGCTGCTCAACCTTCTCGTACAGTTCTTTGTATTTACTATGCATCTGGTCTAGATAAAGTTCAGGGTTCTCCCTGTTATAAGGAAAAAGCAATAAGAAGAGAGAAAGTACCAGTCAGAAAAGCAAATTAGAATCCCCAAGCCCAACTGTCTCTCTACCAATTCGAATTAAACAAACAAATCTTTACTTGAACTACATAGGGCTGCTCTTTTCTCCTCACCTCAGCCCCCATTTCTTAACAAGGTCAAAATGAATGTGACAAAGGAAAAAGAAAAATATACTCATAAGGTTGAGGCATACAAGCGTCTTTCTTCATCTTGTTGATTTTTCTTTTCCCGTTCTAATTCTTCTTCAAAGCGTTTCTGTTTAGCTCGCTGCCGGCCCTCTGTCGTGGTTTTAAGAAAAACCTGCCTCTTCTTTTCCTTAAGCTGTCACAACAATATAGTCAAGGGTAAATACTATCATGAATTTCAGGCAAAGAAAAAAATCATCAATGACAAGAAATCTAACAAAAATAATAACGTAGTTCATTTTGAGTAGGCTGACAATTACAGTCCCCAAGGCCTTCTTAAATCTTTATTTTGCTTCTTCACATTATGACATAAAACACTTTTGCCCATAACTCCTGACTGCATCCAACTGGTTAACCTGATGTTTTATGCATTTGCCTAACAAAGCAAACACCAAAAAAGTGATGCAGATTAGCCATTTGGTATTAACGGTTACCTGCTCAGGTGTAAGCACGTTATCAGGAACATTGACAAGAGGATACTTCTCGCTTGTAGAAGAATCTGCCTTCTCCTCATTTTCAGCTTGTTCAGCCTTTGGTTCACCTTTTGCTTTTCTTAATGATTGTGACACTTTCATCAGAGTTGATTCTATTTCCTGTTTAGAAACATAACCAGTCTCTGACAGGAAAGACTGAATTTCTTCCTGTTGAACTTGTTCAAGTTGCTGCAAAAGAAATTCCAATCCATGTAATTGATTTTCTAGTTCATTTATTCTAGAAGACCTCTTTGCTTCAGCCATTTCTCTCAATCTTTGACCTTGTCTTTCCCTTATAGCAGCCTTTCTTGCAATCTCTTCTTCTGAAGGAGGTTCTTCCATTGGTGGTGGAACCCATGGGAGCTGCCAACACCTGGATTTATCTTCAGCTTCCTTGCCCCCTTTCTGTCACAGTAATTGAACTTTCAGCCGTTGCAAAAAGGATGGCAGAAGAAAAAAGCTAAGTCATTACCTGAAATAATTGAGCTTCTAAAGCATAATCAAGTGCAACATAACAGTGTTCCATCTTCAGATCTTCAACCTTTTCCCATGTGAATCTTGCCCTATTATAAGCATTTAAAAGACATTATCAGATGTTCCATGCAAGCAGGTCGTATTTGATTCTGGCAACTTAGCTGAATTTACACTCACATGTGATGAGGATACTTAAGTGAAAGAAGTTGCTTCAAATGGTCAGTAACATGGTATCCACCAATGTTAGTTCGGCAGCATCCTTTGTAAACAGGCTCACCATCAACAAACTGAAGCCAAAGGAAACCCACATCATAATAAATGAAAGACAACCAAATCCTGAACCTCAATGCTTACATTCTGTTAGTAAAATCTAATAATGCATTGTATCAGTCACATTTCCCAAAACCCTATTCTTCGGTCTATAACATGATATACCTTCCTAAGCCAGCCATGCACCAGACCACTAAACAGATTCACCGAAGAGACGTAGTGAGATACCAGCGCTAAACATTTTTTCTGATGCTGACATCATTATGATGACATATTAAAGAAAATTCCTCACAGAAACTAATTTATCAAGTCATCCCCATTAATGCCAACATGCTAAAAATGCTCCTAAACCAAATAATGACCACTCAACTTCGCAAATATATGCACCAAAGGTAAATATGAAGTCTATAAAACATACTGGAATGACATGAGTTGTTGTAAATCCCGGGCAGATAGCTAGACCATCTTTGTCACAAATTCCATGCTGTTGATTATATTTATAGCTGAAAGCAGCATCAACACCAAATGCTGTAATCACATACAGAAAAACTCATACATCAGAGGACATAAATATCATTGGGGCAAATAATTTCTCAAGACACAATATAAATAACAAGTATTAGCCCCAACTAATAACAAAACTTATTTCAAAGAAACACTTGGGCCCTACTCATGTGGGCAAGACCATGTATCCCTCTGGTAAAACAACTGAGCCTGATAGGTAACATTAAAAATTTTTCATAGAATTAAAAGGAGTGCTTATACCTACTGATGGAACTCCATAAGTCTCAAAAAGAAGTTCTGCCATTTTACTACGAGACTGAACTGGGTTGCACACACATTCTGTGATCAGGACAGGATGATCGATCTGTTCTGCCCTCAAACAAACAACAAATCAATAAAGAATAAATCAAAATTGAACCATTAAGTACAGCACAAAAAGTATTAATACTGGAAATGGCAGCCAATAAAACAATGCAGAATGAAGAACAAATGACAAACAAAGTTCAAGTCTTTTATAGGTGTGCAGATGTTCAAAGACACATATAAGTTAACCTAAAACTACGAGCTGAAGATAATCTACATATTGCTAAAGCATTCCTAATTAAGAACACAAGCAGATGTAATTCAGGCCATTTAGGAGATAAGAACAAAAGCTATAAAGTTATCATTGTACCCGAGATCCATTTGCACCCAATCGATCAAAGGCAAAGTCAAGAATCTGTAAATACAAGAACAGAATGCTCAAAGTTAGCATGCTCCCAATACTTAAAACAAATAAGTAAGCATTACAATCACGTTAACAGCCAAGCCAGACCAACTCTTATCCGATGTTCCCGACCTACCAAAGGCATCTCTTATTTTACATTCAAACCCCAAATTTTAATTCGCTACTTCACGCAATTCCATACTGAAGAAAATAAAAAGGAATGATGTATGTAAAAGATTTTACATACATATTCCATGATTTCAAACTGGAAGACAACATTGCTATCGAAAGCGGAACGAGGGCCCGAACGTGTGCAATCAAAGTATCTCAGTAAAGCAGGATCATGGTCACCAACAATTGTCACGGTTTCCCCTGCAACACCCAAAAACAAAACATAATTTAACCTTAACTCATCTTCAATTTTCACTTTTCGGTTTTGCTTGAGAGAGAGAGAGTACCGGTGGCTTTGTGACGAGGTCTTTGAACAATGTTACGGAAAACAACCCGCGGCTCATTCTCTCCTGCCCAGCTGTGAAATGCACATACACAAGTCAGGATGTAAGCAAGTAAAAAGAAGAAAGTTAGGGTTTGGTTTGGTTAAGCTACCCGATACGAAAATAGGAAGCGCCATTGTCGATGACGATAGGAGTTGAGGAAGGAAACAGATCGTAATCCGTTTGCCTTTGTATTTTCGATATAAAAGGCATTTTTGGGCGGCTGTTTTTTGGTTACTGCCTTTGAATGGGGAAGAATGAGAGTCCAGGGAAAAGGGTTTTTTCTAAGAGTGAAGCGGAGAGACGGTGAAGCGTGAGACTGGTAGAGAATAAAGAAAACACTCTAAGATAAATAAAAAGGTTGGCAAAAAGAAACGAAAGCGGGGATAGCTCAGTTGGGAGAGCGTCAGACTGAAGATCTGAAGGTCGCGTGTTCGATCCACGCTCACCGCAATTTTATAATTATCACTTACTTTTTAATTTTTATTATCCATGGTTTAATGATCATTATGGTTTATGCTTTATAATTATCCTTTACTTTTAATTATCCATGGTTAAATGGTATTATCATTTACTTTTATAATTATCATTTACTTTTTATTATCCATGGTTTTAATTATCATTATGGTTTATAATTATCATTTACTTTTAATTATCCATGGTTAAATGGTATTATCATTTACTTTTATAATTATCATTCTTATATTTTATTTTCATGGTTTATGGTTTATTATAAGTCTAAAATATATATGGCTAAAACATATTTTCTCTTTATTTTCATGGTTTATTATAAGTCTAATTGCCCATAAATATTGCATGCAGAGTAAGATTAGTATCAATAATTTCCTAAAGTTCTTATGCATCTTACCATATTATAAAATAGTCCTAAGATAAATTAATAATAATACTCCCAATTTGACTCAATTTGAATATATAATAATATTGTACCCAAATGATGTGAAATCCAAATTTGTTAAATCTAAATATGAGCCTAATTTGAACCAAATTAGTATTTTTTTTTTGTATGACAAAATACTTTAAAATATTTATAAACTATTTAAAAAAATTTCAAATAAGTCCTTAATATTTTATTATGTTCAATCAAATCTCTATAGTTTTTTTGAGCCAAAAATAGATATTTACAAATAATGATTAATTAACGTTTGTTAGTCAAATGATATTGATCATTTATACTTATATGATATACTGACTTATAATATCAATCCTAAAGTTCTTATGGATATTAGCATATGTATAAAATAGTTCTAAATAAATTATTAATTATACTCCCATTTTGACTTAATTTGAATATTTAATAATATTGTACCTAGATGATGTGAAATCCAAATTTGTTAAATCTAAATATAAGCCTAATTTGAACAAAATTAGTATTTTTTTTTATGACATAATACTTTAAAATATCTATAAACTTTTTTAAAAAATTTCAAATAAGTCTTTAATATTTTATTATATTTAATCAAATCTCTATAGTTTTTTTGAACCAAAAACATATATTTACAAGTAATGGTTGATTAAAGGTCATTAGTCAAAATGATATTAATCATTTATACTCATATGATATATTGATTTGTCATAATAGACAATTAGATTATCACATTATTCACATCAACATATTATGTCATCCATTATGAGAAATTAAAATATCATATGGATCGAACGCATATACAACTATGTAAAAACATATGGTTTATGGAATAATGTGACTCATATAAGATTTTGTATAAGAGATAACTAAAAAGTAATTATATAAATTCATGAATTTATTTCTTTTTATTATATATACATAATAATAAAAAATTAAAAATTAAAAATTGAAAAATGATGGCCATCACTACCTTGACTCCGTCACCATTATTATAAAATTGAAAGAAAGAGATTGGAGAACTAGGGGTTTCATTGGGCCAACTAAGCATGTCTAATTCAACCCGTAGCCAACTTTCTCCACTAACCCTACAACCAGAACCCAGCCCACGTAAAACCCATAAACGAGGATAAGGGAATATTCAAACATAACCATCAACTCGATTCTGTCCCAGCTCCCTTTATGAGTCACTTCAATCGGACCCAATCCCACCACATGAGCACACCCCACCTTCTAAAGGGCCCCACGCCGACAGAAAGAGACCCAAAAAGTCCGAGTTTCAAACGTCAAATCAAGCAGCCACGTGTCATGCCACGTAAGTTTTTCATCGGACGTGGGATCCACTTTAGCGACAGCTTTTTCGTTTTCTAGTTGCTTCTACCACACGTTTAGAGAAGTCAAAGAAACCACCCCATCGTCCCTAGACGCCATCACCCAGCAAAACTCTCTCGTATAAAATCCGCTCCAAACCTTCCATTTCCTTTCCATCTCTTTCGTTTTTGCTTCTCTGTTTTTCCTCTCTCTGTCATGGAGATTTACGAACACGAAGAAGGTTACATGACGCCGAGGCGGCCGATACAGACGGCGTCTCCGCCTTGTCCACCAGCTCCGAAGAAGAAACGACCGGTTTACGAGAAGGTGGAGCCACCGAAGGGTGGGTTTTTTAAGCCACCTGGTCTCGAGGCTTTGTTTTCAGATTTGGTGCCAAGAAGGGAAGCTTGCGTTTGAAGCGAAAGTTGTTGTCGTTTTTGGTTTTGTAAATTCCACGTAAATTAAATTTTCTTTTTTTATGTAGTAGTCATATTTTGTACAGTTTTTTCTTTTTCTCTCTTTTTTTGGTTTCAAGCTTATTTGATACTGAAAATTTGAAATATTTTGTTATTAAGTGATGTATAATAGGAATAAAATATGATTATTAGTGTAAATATTGTTTTTTTAATTTTTTAATTATTCATATTTGATAAATTTCTAACAAGACGTGTACCTTGGGGTATTTTGATTAAGGAATTTTTTTAATAAAATTAATGGGAAGGGCAGTAAAAATAAACCGAAATTTTTAATTAATTAATCGAATTAAATCGGTTAATTCGATTTTTTTTAGTAACGGATTTTAATATACTCAAGTTCAATTTTCATATTTTCATATTTTAATGTTGATTTCATAATAAATAAAAGTAAATTCTTTAAATTTTAACATCACAAGTCTCATAACATTACAACGCTCCGATATCCAAGATTATAAAATATTAATATGTTATATATATTATTATATGTTTTTAATAACTTATCCATATGATAATATAAGTTCATTGATTTCCATTTATTCTTAGTTTAATATTTCAATGTTGAATTATATATATATAAAAAATCATTATCATCAATTAAACTTGTTTGTGGAGGTTTTTGTGTATATGATAAGATAAGGATGCAATTTGTGTATATCTACTTAAGGATATTAATCTAATTTAAAGTTCTTTTAGAGTCTAGATTTCTATTATTTTAATTTTTTTGCTTATTTTTACTTCAAATTACATATTAGCTAAATCTATAACTCTTTTATATATTTTTTAAGATATTTAAAAAAATATTTATCATACATTTCAATAACCGGATTAAAGTAACAGGATTACAATTAGTCGTAGATAAGTGCTAATTATAGAAAGATTATCTTAAAAGTTTGATTGATTAAACATACTAAAAAGATCATCTTAAAATTCGATTAATAGGAAAAATTTTTAAAATCAAAACGGAGAGAATATACTGAATTAATCAAATTAATGGAACCATTTTAACCGATTTGTACTTAACCCTAATTTCAACCAAGCTTTTTATTTAGTGAATTAAAAAGAGAACTTACCGAACCAAAAAAAAAAAAGGTTTAATTATTTGAACAATATGAGAGAGGAGTTTATATTGGGTTTGAGAGATTAGGGCTTTGAGAAGTGGATTTTTCAGTTGGGCTAAGGATTGGGCTTAGGGTAATCTTTGGACCAATTAAATGCATTCTTGGGTCGAAATATTGGGCCTTTGTAAGCCCAAACTCATTCATAATGTTATTTATTGATCACGTCAAAATTGTCTTTTTTTTTTTTTCAAAATATAACGCAATTGGAAATGAACATTGAAAATAATAATAATAATGACTAATGCGAAGATCAAATTGTAATATAATTTAAAAAATAATTTAATATGAGATATATAAAATCGCTTAAAACTGTGTCTCGAATCAATGTTGAGTTGAAAGTTTCTATTTTATGAAAATTTAATCACGATAATTAAAAGAGTTTTTATTCATTTACATATATTTTAGTGTCGACTGAACTTAATTCAAGTGAGGTACGAACGAAAACACTTTGATCCGAGTCGAATATTTTTACGATCTTATTCTCTCCAAACCCTACTTTTTTTTTGAGTCAAAATCGGAATCAAGTTTGGGTTATGCTAAACTCACACTTGGAAAACAAGAAGAAATAAAGGGAAAAAAAAAGGTCATGGAAAACCTGAAAGGGAAAGTTAAATTTGGAACATAATTGTACCAAAGTAGGTGACAAGGTTCACTTATTGAAGGGTACGAGGTGTACCAACGGTCTGGTGCAGTGCTGTTAGCTAGTCCTCTCTTTGTGGTTTGGCATTCTTCGGCCTTATGGGCATTGGATTCTCTATTTCAGGTGATTTTATGGGTCCCTTCTGATCCAATATATTCCCTCTTTGATATAACAGCATGTTTAAGTACTTGGGCAGCTTTGGAAATTCAATGGATCGAATCCAGTCGTATTATCTTTGGATTAAAGTGAAAAAGAAATTAATGTCTTTCTTTTATTCCAATTTATTCGTGTCATCCTTGCACAGGTGTCAGTCAAAGTTAAAAAAAAAAAAAACTCGTGTTTCAATTCCACATCAAGCGGTGTTGCATACTACTCTATTTTGCTAGTCTTTTAGGGAGAGATTAATAGTTTCGTGACAAAGTAGTATTGAAGCAAACTCAACCTTGATTCCATTGACCTTAAATATTTTCAAAAAGATATAGATAGGATTATTGATGATGATGACAATGATATATCGTCAAATTAGATAAAGATAAATGTCACGTTAAGTGTTTAAAAAATTATATATATATTTCAATCTTATATCAGACAAATAATTTTAAAAAATTTGTGAGTGTTTGTATTGCACACACTATCGGATTACTTTTTTAAGCAAAGGTAATAGCCCCGATCGATGATACTAAGGGTGGGATTAAGGGAGTAGAAACAGGAAAACGCTTGGGAGTCTAGCGCATGAACCTTATGAGATACCAATAATGTAAATGCGATGGGAGCTTGCTGCTCCTTCTGACCTGCACAATGCTGAATCCAGCTTTGCGCCTGCGGGTGAACGAATCCCGAGTCAACTACGAGAGTACTGAAATTTTGTATAGCTTGCCCAAACTTTGCTTTAACCAGTTTTCCCTGCCTAGACACGTTCACAATTCCTTTGTGTGGAATGTAGAGCCCTAGCTAGTCTGATATATCCCTCCCTCCATTCTTTCAAAAAAGGAGATAAAGAAAGAGGTGAGAGAGGGAGAACTCACTGCTGATCAGCTGACAACCTTATAAGACATTTTCTTAGATGAGTAAATGCATGGCGTCATTGGCATCACATCAAGATGGAACAATATGCTCAGAGAAATCCATACCCAAAGCTAACTAGGGACCAGAGCATTGCTTTGCATGGCATGATCATCACCATCATCATCATCATAAAAGAAAATAAAATTATCACCATCAACATCATGCATGTGATCACAGTCATGCACTTATTAAAAGAAAAAGAGAAGTAGCCTAGCCTCCATCAATGCACTGGTAATTTGACAAAAAAAAATGGTATCAAATGTCAATGGAAAGAGATGACTAAAAATGGGTACAATTGAGCAAGTGGTTTGTTTACCTCGATCAACAAGAACCCCACAGTTTTGTTTTCGAAAAGATCTCACCATCTTATCCATCACTTAGATTCCCCTAAGTAAAAGCCCAATCCTTTTTTTTCACCATCTCTCCATGATATATGTGATTCCATTTGGCATGAAGAACACACAACTACCAAAAAATTCTTTCAGAAATTTTGTACTGTATTGGCAAATTTCAACACCCAATGCCACAAGGAAAAGAGTTTTCTTCATGCTTGCATGATTTTGGTTGAATTTTACAAGCAATTAAATAAGGAAAAATTATTCATTTAATCACTTAATGCTTGCATGATCATTCAATCATCATTTTTAGAAATTAATGACTATTGGACTTGATTTTTTTGCGTCAATTGATTTTAATTACGTAAAACATTCATATCTTATCATCTATCATGTGATTAGTTTACTTTTTTATATGTTTCGATGATCTTTTGAATTAATATTTAAATTTTTTTGTATAACATAAGAGAGAGAGAGCCAACCAAGAAAAACTATATAGTTAAGATTCAGTTGTAAACAGGCATAAGTAGTAATTAGAACCCAAGAGAAAGGAGCCAAAAGGGGTCAAGAAAACAATGGATAAAGAGGGAGAGAGATGGCGTGTTCAAGGGAAAGAAAAAATGGCAGCTGAATGAAGGCTATACGATGAAATAGGCTAAGAACGTTTGGGCTTTCCATTTATAGAAAGCTATACATGGATGCAATGCCTCCAGCTGCTGCTGCTGCTTAGTAATGTAATATATCTAAGGCAGTGCTTCTCTGATCAGCGGAATTTCTGGGGTGTTTTCGACAAATCATTTCAGAGCTGGGTTAGGCTGCTGTCAAACCAACTAGATTAGGGCTAGCTTATGTAGTTATTGTCTACTTGTAAAGAAAAAAGTACATGAGAGGATTAATGAGTACTAGTGTAATTAATTAATTACTACTGATTTTTATCTTTTTTTTTTCTTATATTTAACAAGTCTATATACAAAGCGTTACTTAACATATATGATATAAGATATAATTATTTCATATAAGAAGGAACGGAATAAATCAACGTAAGGTTGTATCTATTGTTAAGATATTTTGCAAGATGCAAGCAAAACGTTGTCATTTTATTCGATTTTTTAGAATACCCGACGTATAATTATGGTATCGAATTTAGCAACTTTAATTAATATAATTGTTATAAAATTTTACAACTTAAAATTTAAAAAGTATTGAAAATTTTGGAATCCAAGTAAGTTGGGCTCGCTATTTAAGTATTGAAAAAACAAATAACCAAAAATTTAAAATAAAAAACCTAACTATTTATGTATGAATTTGTAGCCATGGATTTTTCTTGATATATGGAAAGATTAATAATAGTTTGTGTACATCGAATATACTGTCCATAAATAATAAATTAAATCGATTAAATATTTAGATATTTAATTTAATGATAAATATATATTTATTTAAATAATATGAATTCTAATCTATTTGCTTTAAATTAAAAAATATGTATATCAAGCTATAGTTGAGGAAAGCAACTTGATTTTGTGTTTGAAAGGAGAACAAGGTTGTAGGCCACGAGAAATACACGTAGCCCCCACACAATTGTGAAAAGGAAGATCCTCTGCCAAATCAATGTGGAAGCAAAGCAACACTCTCCCTTTCTTTTTCCTTCTATTTTCTTATATATATATTACCCTTTAGATTTTTTTTATTTTTATTATCATCAATATATCACTTCAAAGAGAAAGCAAGAAGCTCTGATTTGACACACCATAATGGAGAACGATAGAGAAATTTTGATGTGGAAGCATGTCACATTATTAGACTAATGTAGAGGATAAGTATTAGAGTTAACCTAATTATTTGCCAACGAGAAATCGGTTGAATCGGTTAATTCGTTTGTTTATCGATGATCAGAAGTCTTAAATTTTCAAGAGTTGATAATTTTTCGTTATAAGATAGAAATTGGGATAACTGATTTATCTAGATTTCATTGACTGAAAAAAAAAAAGACATATTTTCTTTTGATGATATAAATACTATAAACCAATTTTAATAACTTTACTCAAATTTGCCATGCCTGGTCCTCTCAGCAGCTGATACCATGCTTAGCTATTGATGGGAACAAAAATAAATTGCACATTTAATTTGGAAGGTGAACAAAAAATGACAAAAGAAAAAACCCTTAATTAAAACTCTTCTCTGCATCATCAGCCTTTCCTTAAATAAAATGGACCCCTTTTAATTTGATTTTCCAAAATTGAAAAATCTTAATGTTACCTTCTCTTAGGAAAGAGCCATGTAGCCAGATGCTTTGATGCCATTATCTTAATTAAGAAAGTATATACAGCTGTGAATAACATATAACATAACATATATATTTATATATATATTTCCAAATTTTCTGCATTTAGTGGGGTGTGTTTCAGGTTTTTGCAAAGAATGGAGAGAATATTGGTTGGCACCAGATTTGCTGTTATCATGTCAAGCTTTCAATTGAATTTTGTGGGTCTCTCTGGCAAATATATATGTATGCATGTATGTATTTATCCTGGTTAAGTAGAGAGAGGCTAGGGACAGGCTGCAGAACTGGAAGGGAAGGCCTTTCTGGCTTTTCCCAATTATTTGCTGATATTTAGTTGGGTAGGCCACAATTTTCTGCTTGGTGTAGAAAAAATCCTTTAAAAGTTACTAAAAAGGTTAAGCGATACCCTCTTTTACTTTTTCTTGGAAAATCAATTTAGGTTTTATTGATTTGATAGGAAGGATGAAAAAGTTATTTTGTCAAAAAATAAAATAAAATTATACAATATATGCAGCAACAAGTTGCAGAAATAAGAATTTATATATTAATTAGGTACATATTATGAGAGCATATGAAGATTCAAGATTAACTATTGCAAAATGACACAAGACCTTAACCTAGTTGATGATTTTTAACTTGTTAAGCTTTCATCTCGAGAGTAAAATTAAAGTTCAAACTTAACTTTTTATATATACGTGTGTATGCATACACACGTGTCAGTGTAATTAGACGTGAAAAATTTAAAAATGTAAAAATAAAGTGAAAGGATAAACACCTAAAACATATGCAAACAATTTATAAACCCTAAGCTCTAGAGACAACTCACCCTCCAAAAAGACATTAATAAAGATATAAAAGAGCAAAGTTGATGTTGTCTTGGGAGCCAAGAAGTTTTATAAATTAACCCAACTCTTATATATGAATGAGTATGACATACAATATCGAATTGATCAATTACTTTATTTTTATCTTGCATGTTTTCATAAAACACATAGACATAGTATCGAAATGGTTATATTAATGAATTTATAGTAAATTGCATCATTCTTAAGTTTGAATGGTCTACGATAATTAAAAATTAATTAATTTATAATGTTTTTTAAATAAATATAAAAATATTATCCGAAAGTTACATTTTTATTTCTTTTTTATTGTATCGTACAAAAACGTTGCACTTTTATCGATACTTAAAATAAAAAAGAAAGCCCGAATTTATAAAAAGATGTTGGAAATAATCAAAGCTTTCACATCTTTTTAACATATATTAGGTTGCTAGAATCATTACTCTCACCATATTCACAACAAGAGGATATAGTCTAGGTGTAAAGATTTAATTTTGTTGTGCATATGCTATTTACTCACACAGTAACCGAAGAGACGGAGCAGCAGATTGTCCGTACGAGGATATGTGTGCAGCAAACTGGCTCCACTTCTCCGTGTTCGACGCTTGTCCGTCTCTCTATTTGTCCGTACAGCTTCAGCCAAATCGATGTCACATCATCTTGCTCTTCTTTGAGAAGAGGGTTGGGTTGAATATGGAACTTTAGAATAATTTTGGAGTTTCACTTATTGGGACGCTATTGCGTATGAAGAAAAGCTCTCTCTTTTGAAGCACCAATACACCCGAAAGCACACACAGTGTTTAACTTCTCAGAGGAATCATCATCAAGGATCAAAAGCTTTTGCCCTTTCTTTGTTTTGCAAGATTTCCCGAGAAGGAGCTATAAGGCAATTCACTTTCTACTTTCTAGTAGGTATATGTTTGCAATGGGTAATTTCCTGTGCCTCTCTTCCTTTATCAACATGGAAGAGAGATATGATCATATCCCAAAGTCATTGGCAAATTTACATTTACATTTGAGAGATTTCAATCATATGCACATTGTATCTTATTTGGTTGGCATCACACAGTCAAATGCATGTGGGAGAGAAAAAGCTTAGAGGGGAGTGATCCATCATTCCTTGTCCCTTGTCATGAGACTCATCATGGCCCATTCAGGAACATGAATACTCGTAATTCTATGATTTACCATGGAAGTTGGAAAGAAGTAGGTATTGTTGATTTAATAGTACAATATAACAGGTTCGAAATTGAAAGAAGTAGGCATTGTTGATTAATAGTACAATTTAACAGGTTCGAAATTCTCATTCTTTTCTTTTCTTTGATGCATGTTATAGTGCTAGACGGCCAAGAATCTCCAAAGAAAGGGAAGAAGAAAAGGAGAATAAAAAAGATCAACTTCATCAAAGAGGTTTAGAGAAAATCTCTAATCATTTCAAACTCTACTGCTTGTTTGTTACCCTAATTAACGCATAAATGTACTTAAAACTTATCTGATTGATACCAAAAATTTTTCTACCTTTCAAATCATATTCGGGTTGAAAAAAAAAAGATAATATTCTGAATCGATACGTCATTCCTGACCTATCATGCATTTACAAGTACTAGTGGAAAGATTGCGTATGCAAGTATTATCATAGAAAAAATACAAATCAATATAGATAGATCCGTGCAAGGAATTGTAATAAGAACAAGGGGATGTAGGAATTGTATGAACTTTTACTGTCAGCACCAGCCTTTTCTTTGATTTCTTTTCCCCTCTTTTCTTGAATTATGACAGTCACCTCAATTTCATCATCAATTTGAATAGGAATGAACTTGTTAAAGAGATCATGAAATTATATATGTACATAAAACTAGAATTAATAATCAAAGAGGGAAATTACAAGATACCAAATAAAAGCATATGAAGGAAACAAATGCTAAGTATATAAGCATAAAATTATGGCATATATATGTAGTGAAAATGGGTATAGCTTCATCAATCTAGCTAGCTCATCTTTAAGAGAAAAGAGTGAATAATTAACCAGCAGTTGATCGGGGGCCCAGAACTTATTATAGGTTCAACGTTTTCAACCTCTCTCAAAGGCAGGATGTAAATGAGAAACAAATAGAAGAAATATTTATGGGCTGGCTTCTAAGTATAGTATTTAATAATTTAATGGAGGGGTTATTACCTATTGTTTTAATGCATAAACTAAACATGGAAATTGACAACTTAAAAATGTACCAAAAAAGGGTATAAAACTTTGTAAAACTCAGACTGGGAAAGAAAAAAAGCTTGATAAAAAGAACCAAAAAATGGCAAGTGAGGGCATCAAAACAAGGAACCTGCTGAGGCAGAGAAACCCTAGCTCTCTAGCTATAGGGAAACTAGGAAAGAGAGAGACCCCTTTGGCGGGGTCAAGTCAGGGCCCTGTCAATTCCAATCCAGCCTCAGCTCTCCACCACTTGATGGAAAAATACTTGTTCAGGACGCAACATATACATATCAAAGCCACCATTACTGGGTAAGTTGTTGTTTTTGTTTTTGTTTTTCTATTTTTTTACCCAATTTTCGTATTGGCTAATGATATTTCTGTTGACATGTATAGTGAAAAAAACAAAAAAATAGAGCAAAAAACTGAGTCACAGAAAAGAGTAAAGAGTTTTGGTAAATTTGGTACCAACGATTACGATGTGTAACTGTTGTGGGTACTCAGTCTCTCTCTCTCTCTCTTTCCCTTTCTATTTCTCTCTTCTATCTGACAAATCTCTCAACTCACCCCAAGTCACCAACCAATCCAAACCTATTCATTACTCTCTTTTTCTTCTTCCTCTTCCTCTTTGGTGTACCCTCGATCTCTATATATTTATACCCTTCAACCCTCTCTTCTATATCCCTCAATAGTCCTCAACATATTTTCTTTCATTTCTCTCTTAGTTTTAAAGGGTTCCTTTTAGTTTTGATAAACTTTGCTTCATCATTCTTCACTTACTTTTTTTTGAAGTGTATGCAACCACACAAACAAGTACCTTTCTTTTTTATCTCAAGTGGGTCTTTGCTTATTTCACATCTCTAGAGATTGGGTTTAAACTTTTGAACCCCCTTTTTTATTTTTATTTTCTGCTTTTTAGCTTTCTTTTTTCTTTGCCCTTTTCTTTTTTCTTCTTTTTTATTTCACTTGGGATAATTATGATTTAGGGTTAGGGTTAGGGTTTTTTTATCACTCCTTTTCTTTTGCATGGGGCTGATATGATGATGAAGTTGAAGATCTAATGATGATACAACAGTCACTGTTTGCTGATGGAGCATCATCAAGATTCACAAAACTTTTTTTAGGGCTAATGATCAATGGTGAAGATCATGCTTCACTATACAATCAGCCCTTTGAATATGTATGGGAATCTTGATGATGCTGCAGCGGCAATAAATGGCTAAATTTTTATGCTCCCATTTCCATCCACAAGGTACAAGCAAACAGCTATCCAAACATGGATTCTATGATCATGTTTGATGAACTTTACCAGCTTCAAAAAACCAATGAAGGTGAAGTGGTGAACTCAGTTAACTCCCTTTTTTATTTCTCTAATTTTCTCTTTAAGTAAAGATGTTTTAACATTTTGATAAATGTTATTAGGGTTTTGGCTATGACCCAAGTTGCAATATAATGTAATAATATCTGTCTGAGATTTCATTTTTCAGTGTTGGATTGTTATCTGACTATTTTCAGAAGATTTTCAGCTGCAAAAACTCCTGATTTCTTCAGTGGGTATGTCTGTACTTTGCTTTAAATTTTTATGTACCATAAAGAGAAATGATGATCAGGTAGTTGCTTTTTATTTCTTGGATACTTGAGGTTCTTAGTCCCTTTTACTCTCTCTTCCCTTCTGGTTTCTTCTCTTAGATCTTTAAGTAATTTCCATATTGAAAAAAAAGAAAGGAAAAAGAAAGACTATGCTAGTCTTCAGATCTCCGTAAGCAGCTTTTCTTTTACATATTATTCACAGCTCACAGCTTGGGAATATAGAACAGGTCTTTCATACAATCATTTTGTTACTGCTGTACATTTTTTTGTTCATTTTGTACTGTGTTTTTTTCCTTCTTTCTTTTCTAATTTTCATTCTCTTTTCCTTTCAAATTAATTGCTTTAAAAATATTTTTAAACTTATACAATGAAAATGTGTATTTTATTGTACTTTGGGGCTATATGTCTTGTCATTCACTATTTACTTATATTTGCTTTAAATGGTTCTTTATGATGGAAGATAGGCCATATTGGATGGTTTCTCTCTATTTTTCTTTTCCTATTCTAATGTCTTATATACTATTTATCATTGAGTTCATGAAGTTTTACCAAGAACATAAAAATCACTGTGAAAAATTAAGAAAAAGCTCAGAAAAAGTTCATTTTGCATGCCATTTAGTTTAATCATTGAGTTCTTGATGTTTCCTCTTGTTTCACAGGTCATACATAGAGTTTGGCTCTCTCATTATTACCATGTGCACTACTGGATCTTCCACAAAGATTAATGGTTGCTTCTTAATCTAATGTGTTTTTTTATTCTAATTAATTAATTGTTGCATGTCCTTTTCATAAAATTAATTATAAAAAAAATCCTTTTGATGGGATTACAAATGTAATTGGGTTGGATATTAAGCTTATGTATTTCATTTAGAAGGTTTCCTAGTTCATTCACTTCATTGTATAACGTGGAGTAATTAAGTATCAAATAATCTTGTTTTACTAAGATTACATGCCAAGGAAAGAAAATGGCTAAGGTTTCATGTGGTTGATTTATTTCTTTATTATTTGTCTTTGATTTTCTATTCAAACAAAACCTAAATGTGTATATGGATGCGTGAGATTCGTCTTAATGGAAAAAACAAAAAACTTTTAATTAAAATTTTGATTTTAAAGGTTAAATCGGATTTTATAAATTAAAATACTTGCAATAAATTTGATCATTAATTGTTCGAATAACTAATTGATTAACACTACAACATATCCAATATGATAATTCCTTTCAAAACCCTCCTACCACTTGCTATCTACATATCTAAATCTCCATCCATTGGAATATCCAAATTTCCCTCTATCCATATATTTGATTTGGTATTATTAGAAATAAGTTAAATTGACATTAATTTGATTGACCTAATATAATTATTTGCTAAGGTTTCAATTTTTTTTAGCTAATTCCTAGTCAAGGTTCTTATGGGGCATTTGATTTTCCAAAGAAAATTGTAAATACGCTATAGTATATAATAAATATTGGAATCTATTTTTTTACCAAACTAAGGTATCAATTGTAAAGATGATGCAAAGCTAGAAAAATAGTTTGATCTAATAGTTATTTATACATCATTTTTTCCTTATATCTTAACTAGGCATCAATTTTTCATTTATAATCCTAATAATTTTCACCTCAAATTGGGCTTTTTGTATAAAATCTTTCATGTAATTTCTCCAAATAAAACTATTGGGCAAAGCCTGGAAATGACCCATTTCTTATATTGGGCCATAATTTTGTTAGCCCAACTTGATATTAAGAAGATGGACTGATGGGCCTAAGTAATCACCCTATATCTCCTCTGGGCAATTGTTGGAATTTATTTATATCAATTCAGCTGTTCTACATGAGGGTTAAACTAAGTTAAATTATTTTTGTATATAGTTGTTTAACATGAGAGATTGCTAACAAGTCAATACAATAAGGAATTATAGAGTTTTTGGTCTTGATTTAAAACTCAAAATTAAAGATTCTTTGATATATTGAATATTACGGTAATCAAACATTTAACTCGATGATAAATTTACGTTTTACTTATTTACGGGGTTAAACTTCAAATGATAACATTCAAATCATAAATCATATCCTATCGATTTTTTTTGTTTAAATGGAGTTTTGCATGTTGAATTTATTTTTATATTGTATTGGAAAATCAAAATTACCACTCCTTAATAAGCTAGCCCAACTTGGCAGATAAAAATACATGCATGCAATTAAGTCCTCTGATTATTTTGTTAATAAATCTGAATAAGAAAGCTTTGTTTAATTTCTTGCAAATAAATTAAGCATTGGTTCTTGTCTGACAAATCAAAGCATAAAATCTCTTGTCATTAAAATCTTCTAAACTACCCCAAAGCATAAATAAAATATTCAATCATTGTGGGTCAGATTTCTTTGTTTCTTCTCCACATAATTTTATTCATGTTTCTTATCAATTTTTAGATTTAGACATCAACTCTAATAAATAAATAGGCTTGGAACAAAGATATGGGGAATGATGCTCATGTGTCCCCAAATTTGCCAAATGAAAGGGGGCAAATTTATACACTCTAAACCAACTTGCTCCAACAATAAATGAATTAAGGGTTTTTTTAATGGAAAAAAAGATTTGGAAATGGATAAATTAAGGGTCTAATTATTAGAAGTAGTGGGAATAAATGGAAGAAGATTGCTATGCTATCTACCTTTGCCTTTCACATTTCTTCCTATGTTTTTTTTTTTTCAATTTATCAACTGAAAATACAACATTTTCAATGGGAAATGTAAGCTATAATTTTCTTTGAAAGTAGCACATGGAAGTGACGTGGATAGAAACCTACAAATTAGAATAAAACATGTGAGGTTGCAAGCAAAAACTACTTAATTATTGTAAATATATATATATATATATATATAAAGAGAGAGAAGATTCATGCGCATGCATAAATATGTAAAACGGTTACACTAACGTCTCATTGATATATCTTATTAAAAAATTAATAACATCACAAGTAAATATAGATAATTTGTTGATTTTGGATTCGAATAATTTATGATCCATTAACTACCTCTATGATGCTTAGATGCCTCTTTATTTCTTAATTTGAGTTCTTGATCTCTTGCATGTGGTTTAGGTAAAAAATGTAAAACCCTAATGTTACATTTGCATGTGTTTTGTTTACATTGATATTGTAGAACTTTGACTGGTCTCGAGTCAACTAAAACACATTCACAAGCATAAAAAAGATACCCCCCATGAACTATAGAAAAAGCTAAAGAAATTGTTAAAGAAGAGGTGGATACATTAGAATAGTAAGATAATATCCCATCCATTGAACAATGGCATGGTCTGGCCTTTGAAGGAGTTTTCTCCTCATGTAATTTCACCTTCAGCCCCAGAAAAAAGGGATTGTTCTTTAGCTTTGTAGCAGTTCATCCATGGAAATTAGAGTTTGGATATTGATCAAAGCCAAGGAAAGGCCATGTAAGTAGAAGGGTTTCTGTGATGAGTAACTGTCTGGTCTGAATTTGTACCAAGCAAGGAAAATCTCCTGTCTGGAGTTCTACTTTATAAGTAAAGAGAACTTACTTATATTTGAGAGAAAATGAAACAACCAGGGAAGTTGTTCAATTCATTCGTAGGAAGCAAGAAAGTTTCTTGTCTGTCCCTGTTATGAACAATTCACAATTTCAATGGAAGTTGTCTGATCTCTAGGATTGTGTATGTGTCTAAATGCATTCCACCAAACCCTGAAAATCTTTGGGGGGATCATATTTAGTCATCCTGAAGATACATTCGATTGAGACAAGCTAAATTAGAGGCATATTACAAGCTGAAAACTTGTGTTGTTTTCTATGATTGCTTCAACAACTGTGTATATATGCCAAATTTCCATCAAATTTTTTAGGTACTTGCCCAATGGAATCATTATCAACAGTTTCATCAATCCGGCGCCTTATCCAGCCAAGAAAACAATCTTTATAGATGGATGATTTTTGGTAGAAAAGAAAAGCATCAAATCTCATCTAATCATCATAGAAATTAGTTATGAAATTTCGGTCAATAAAGCAGTCCTCCATGAACAAGTTAGTCAAATGCTGTCATCTTTTTCCCCCCCACCATCTTTTTTGCTCCAAATCATGCTTTCTTTTGGATATAATTAGCAAATTTCAGACAGCATTAAGAAGCATGCTAAAAATATTCCCTTAAACAGTGATAAATAATAATGTCTCATCATCCTTTTTCACTTCTTTAAATTTCCCATGCTTTGTAGCAGCAAAGATTTGACTGAGGTTTTTGCACTATTTTTCCATTGAATTTCTTTCTTTTGTCTGCTCCTAGGCATTGTTGGTTTGTGAACATCCAAATACTGCATGATGCCACCGTTTTAAAGGGTTTTCTCACATGGAAGCATGTGACTTTCTTTTTCCCCCCCTTGGAACTGACTAGATAGATAGGCAATGAGTTCATTAATCCTTCACTAACAGGTAGATTTTCCCTGCTAAACTATTTGTTTATATGTCTATATATCCTGCTTGTGCTAGGCACGTCCATTAAGTTAATAATTTGAGCAGTTAAGTGAAAATCTGTAAAGTTTACATTCAGATATATAGATGTCATCCCTTAACAGCCTTAGCTGCAAAGCTTGGTTATATATGTTTTGAATAAGGACAATATCTAACTACCCCATGATCCTAGATGCTATCCCTTCGATTCTTAATTTAGTATGTATTTGTTCTTCATGTGGTAGATGATGCGGTGTGACATAACAACGCATTTTCGAGCCGTTTAGAAGAATATTAAGTTAGCAATTAAGCTTGATGACCATACATAACAAATGGAAGAAGAAAACATCATCATGTATTTTACTTTTGGTCACTGCACCCTATTCCTAGAACATGGGCATGCTTTAAGGGATCTGTTTCTACATTTGAAACTCGATTATATTAAGCATATTACTAAAATTTGAATTGCTTTAAAGAAGCTTATGATTGAGAATGAACCGGCACTGATAGAAGATATAGTAACGAATTTGTTCACAGTTTTTATAATTTCTAGATCATTTATAAAGGCAGTCTTGGATATCCATTTTTAATTATAATGCTGACATGGAGAAATGAGCTGTCTGAAGAATTGTTTATGGCTAATTGAACTTCTAGTTCACTATCGAAGTAATCATTGGTTTGGGGCCTTTACTAAGCAAGCAAATTTCCCCATTATAAGTGGATATGAAGTAATCAGGAAATCAAGGTAACTTTCTGGTTTTGTACATGGGAAACAGTTAATACTTGAAGTAGGCAAGGGTATCTGGAATATCTCCAAGGAAGATTGACTGAAAATGGTATTGAAGGAACAAGAAACAGATGGTTTTTTCAGGGATAAGCTGTCCAAATGCATTTAACAAAACCCATATGAACTTTATAACTAATCAAGTAACCGGATGGTATGCTATCAGTGTGGTTGATACTTTCAGCTGGGACAGATTGAATTTTTAGGCTCAAGATAGACAATTGAATCACAGCTATGAATTTTGTTTTATATACCAGTTAATGCGCTGACTGCATACCTTTTTGTGTTTTTGTGTGGCTATAGTTAGGCCATGCATACTGGTTGGTGTTTATCTACTGCAAGCAACATTAACGTTTGGCATTGGGAAGATAGTTACAGAATTATGGGAAGAAAAGAGGATTGGCAAAGCTTTAAATGGGGCAGATCATGTTAATGAAATCTATTGTCTTGGTTAAAGAAAGTCAAACAAGGCAAGAAGATCTTATCCAATCATAGTTATCAGTATCAAATCATTAGATTATAAACCAAATATAACAGTCAAATTATATCAGACATTTGTTGTTGCTCTCTCTAATCAAAGTTCTAGTTCCACATAGATTCTGACAGCAATAAGAAAGAAACTCTTCTTTAAGCAAAAGAATATGGAAAACAATACTGCATATGCCTCCTCTTAAGGACCCTCTCTTTCTTTCCCTCTTATCATATCCCTGAGAAGAAAGAAAACAAAAGGGTTTGACTGCAAATTTTTTTTCAGAAATTTTTATGTTCTTTGTTGTTACTTGCATATGGTTAGGCAGTTTTGCAAGGAGGTTGGTGTCTGGATATGAAGACTCAAAACGGTATTCGAATCTTCTGGTTTGAAGGTTTTGCCTCACATGGCTGCATGTGAATGTTCTCATCTCTCAGTAGCCACTTGATACATAAGAACAAACAACACCGTTGGGTTAAATTCAGCATGTAATCTCCACTTGAGCTTGAGAAAACAAAAGGGTAATCCAGAATAAGACAAAACCCTTTCTAATTATTGACTAGCCCTCGATCCAAGATGCCAAGTCCTCATTCTCTAAACTAGTTCTTCTCTTGCATTTAACTTAATGAACTTAGAGTAAAAGTTTTTTTCTTTTTTTTTTTATGGAGCAGCATGTCAGCTACTGCCGAGAACTTTGACTGGTATACTAAGCAAAAACAAAGATACCAATAAAATCCAATCAAAGTAAACAGTTTAAAGTATTTTGAGAGCAAATGCTGCTTCCCCAATGAACATGGCAAGCTTTAAGGGAGCTCCTGTTGATCATTTCTTCATATTTTTCTGTTCTTTTTGTTATGAAAAGTTGGGGAAAGTGATGCAGTGATAGATTCCACATGTAGAGCTGATGATTGAAGGTGCAATTCATTGCACTGACAAAGAGAAATTGGTGATTTGTTTCCAATTTTAATATCTTCATTCATGGAAGGCAGTCTTGGATTTGTTCTAGGCAAGAGCAAAGACAAGTTTTAGCTCAGAAGAAAAAGTGTTCTTGTGTATGAGGTTTGTTATATAGTATCGATGTAATTAAAATATTATTTATTATTTTATATCACATAATATTAATGTAAAAAATATTAATATATTATAATGAATTATTACATAATAAATTAATATAATATAATGATATAATCAAGTGTTAGTTGTTACTTTCCACATCAACAACATGTGAGAGTTAACGTGATTATAAAATTATTTGAGTTTTTATTAACATTAATTAGTCAACTATTAATTATACGGATTTATTTAACTCAAAATATAAAATCTTGAATAAAAACAATAGAAAAATAAAAATTTATTTAAATTTTATAAAAAATCATATACTTTTTTAAAAAATTTCACCTTCAATTTAATATATTTATTTAAATAACTCAACTATACTAAATTAATCAATAAAACATAAAATTAATTTGTACCCAGAAATAAAAGCCTACGTACAGTAAACAAAATAAACTTTCAACTCTCTTTGCATTAATATATTTGGATTAAGAAAAAAAAGAAAAAAATAATGAAGCAAATTGAAATAATATACTAAAATAAATAATAAAAAAAAAAACATGATTAATCAAAGCTGCACGAGTTCAGGCCAGATTCTTTGTAAGCCCAGGTATTGTTCCGACGATTTGAACCAAAGTAAAATAACCGGTTAGGACTTTTGGTCCGAAAGACCGGAGACACGGGGCTGCCTTTGTGCCGACTGACACGTGTGCATAAAAGTATTAGTAATAAATTTTAATACCTCTATTTTTTTATAATTAAAAAAAATAAAACTAATTATTATTAGTTTTCGAAAAGACGGTACCTCGAAGGTAACGAGTGAATTTAATCTAATTTTATAAATATAAATTTTATTAATTTGTTTATGAAAATTAAGAATACGCAAATTTATCCGTACCTCTTTAATAATTTACTCTATAGAAGAGTTACATTATTTTTTTATTCAAAAGAATTATAAGTTTATCATAGAAAAAAATATTTTATTAGGGTATAACTGAGGATGTCATTAATTTTTCTTAAATAATAATATAATTTAAAATTTTTTTAATTTACTCAAAAAATAATGTGCTATAATAATTTTTGTTTGTTTCTTTATTTGTTATGCATGAAATGTGATATATCAATAAATCATAGTTCTTATCAGTCATTCATTGGAATGGCAATCTATCAAAATCCCAATCAAATTTCCCAATTGATGATGTAAATGGTAGAGTGGGGGCTCCAACCCCTTCTTCTTCTGTTTTTGCCTTTAACATTGTCTAAAAGCTTTACTATAGTAGTGTAATAGCATGTTGATTGATCATGACTCACTGATCTGTCACCCTGCTTTTGATCTGATCTCCCCATTTTCCTTTGATTAAAAATCAAAGCCCCCACCCCCCACTAGAGCATGTCTGCTCCATCCATGGGTACGATTCCATCTACAAGAAAATCAAAATATACTTTATAAAATGTTTTTCTTTCTGATATTATATTTAATTTTTAAAAAATATAAAAATTTAATTTTTACAAATTAATTGTACAATTTGATTGTTTTAAGTTAGATATATATTTTAAAAATTTAACATGATATCTACTATTATTATCCTTTTAGTCATAAGTGTTTTCCATAATTAAATATTTAAATGGATTATTGTTATATAAATACCTGTAAATATTCAATCTGATAATATAAAATTAAGATACTTTATATTTGATTATAGGGCATCTTTTGCAAATCGTGATTAATTATCATGTGTTAAGTACATCATCCTTATGAGATGAAGAGGGGAACAAAGAAAAGGAAAATGGTTTACACAATAAATCCAAGCTTCCAATTTTGAATCTTATAAACAAAGAACATGGATAAAAGATAGAGTTTGCCTGGCCAGTTTGGGTGTGTTTGAGTTAGGAGATTAGCTAGTCGGTGCAGGAAAGATTTGCCGCACCCTTTTGGAATAGGTGAAAGTTACTAACTATTTACCGCTCTCCCTTCAAAATCTCACTTCAGTACTTTTTTTTTACTGACGACTTGACAGCTGTTAATTTGGAACAGTTGGGGGGGGGGGGGGGGGGGGNGCTTTGTAACTTCCAAATCAACCAGTTAATAATATTTCTTTTTACTTTTTTACTTTTTTTTTTGGGGGTTTCCAAAACCTTGAAATGGGTTTTGTTTCCATGATTTTTTCTAAATCTAGAAAGTCTAATGCCTCGGATCCTGTATGCTGAATTTAATGTTTTCCTTTCTAACTAGGCAAAGGTATTAGGGTTTGGAAAATTTAGGATTAAAGTTTTGAATTATCAACTTTAGCTTTCTTTTAATTTTCTTGTTAATTAAGCGACAATGATAATTTTCAATTCCCATCATTATAATCTCATTTATTTTTACTCGATGTTTATAATTTAAGAATTCAAATATAAAATTAAATTTATGATGCTGCAAATGCAAATGTTTACATTGACACTACAAATGTGCATAAATTGTTTGATTTTTAAAATAGAAGTATACACTAACAGTGCAACAAATATACTTTAATTATCAATTACAATTAAACAATTATCTTTCGACTACGATTTTTTTTCTTTAGGTTTTCAACATAATTTCAACACCCCAAGTTTGTTTGTCCTTTCCATACTATTTTTTTCTTTAAATTTGCAAACTAACAACTCCAAATTGGAATACCTTTACCAAAAGCCAATTTGATGTTAATAGAAACAAATGCCCTTTTTCTTGCAACTAAGATTTCAAGCATCCCAATGGTCAAAATCATAAACAAAACAATGAGGAAAATGTCACCAAGGCAAAGCCAAAAGGAATTGTCAATTTTTTTTTACACTATTGATGCAGTGAAAAAAAAAAAAGAAAGGGCACTTGAAGTGCTCATTTCCATTTACAGCCCCCACCCATACCTAAACTATTCTTTGCAGTAAAACTTTTTTTGAGTTGTTCCTTTTTCTGGTTTTTGCCTTTTGGGCTCAGTTAGAATTTACTGCACAAAACAATTACTGCAAAAGGCAAGATCTTTTACCTTGATCCTCTTCGTAAGACACTGTGTTATCTTTTCACCCCCTTTGATCTCCACAAGAAATTCCCCACCTTTTTTTACTTACCTAGAAATTTTTTTTTTTTTACAGTTACAGAGACCCCACCACCCACAAAAAGTTCACTGAGATTTCCTGCATTCAATCCACTGAATTAATTATCCTCCACCATGACGTTTTTCATTGGGAACCCACCTCTTTTTTATTTTATTAAAATATCTTAATTATTTATATTTTATTGTAATTATTAATTTAATTATACTAAAAAAAATTTAAGAAAATATATTATTTGGTGGGCCTCTGGAGGCAAAGAAGCCCAGGTGATACCCTTTGCCACACCCATCTTAACTTATTATAAATACAGACCTTAATTCATCCTTCTTCCCTTACTCTGCCTCAGAATCTCAGGAAAAGAAGCTCTCTTTACTCTTTACCACTCCAAAATTCACTCCCTGTTAGCTCACTCTGTTTCTCTTTCTCTTTTGCTTCCAAAAGGGTTCTCAAAGATTGGATCTTTTTGCCTTTTTGGGGTTTTTTTTAAGCCATGGCTGCAACTCTTGCTACATGTTCAAGTGCACCACCAAGCTTTTACTTTGATGATAAATGGAAGTTGTCAAAGAAAGAAAGCTCATCAAGAAGCAGGTCTTCTTCAACATCTTCATTCATCAAGAATTCTTCTTCTTCTTCCTCCTCTCATAAGAGATGTGCTTTTACAAGGAAATGCGCCAGGCTGGTCAAAGAGCAAAGGGCACGTTTTTACATCATGCGGCGCTGCGTTACCATGCTTATATGCTGGCGTGACTACACTGATTCTTGAGAAGAAGCCAAAAACAGAAAGTGCTCTCTCTTTTTTCCTTTTTCTTTGAGATGGTTTCTTGGCCTTTTTGGGGTTAGCTTAGCTAGCTAGGCTTTCGTTTCTTTTCTTTTCTTGTCTTTTCTTGGCATCCAAGCAGGAGGAAGAGGAAGATTATCAACTTATATATATACTTGTATATAAAGATTTGTTCTTTTTGCCTTTTTTGCGTTGGGATTAGAAATTGTAGATCTTTTTCTCTGAATCTCCATTGAAGGAGATGATGGGTTCTTCTTAATGTGACTGTTACTTCCAATCAAATGATTAATATTAATATAAATAGAGTGAATCAATTATAGTTTTTATTCATATCTATGGCTGCTTCTTTTTTCTGGGTTTGTTCTTGATTTCTGAGATCTCAAAGACTCTCTAAAATCTTTGAGAGAGAGAGAGAGAGATTCCATTCAACCATTGCAGGGTTAGCTCTGTGTGGATCTGGTGTGGTGTTGCTGACACAGATTACTATTTAATTATATTAATTTAATTATTTTTAGACACATTTGGAGGTGTGACAACCCAGAGAGTTGTGTATGTCTTCCTCTCCTTGGATGCCCTTAAGGGGGGCAGCAGTGCAAGATACCATTTTCTCTTCCATTTTTCTGCACATTTAATTTGTACAAAAATTTACTCACAGATAAGAGGAATTGAGAGGAATTTTGTATGATTCCAATGCTGCAAACAAACGCTGACGATGGCATGAGAGAAGTAATTGGGGACGCACTATTTTCAATGTTTTTCTGCAATATAAATCCAAATGACCATATTATCCTGCAACTTTGAGGCCTTTGACCAGTTATGGACCACTTTGACCTCTTATCCTATTAAGGGTTATATTGGTAATTTAGTAATTTTATTTTTTTCATTAATAATGCAGGGTATTTCTGTCTAAAGATTTATTTATTTATTTATTTTTACAGCTGGGGTTCTCCCTGTAGTTGATACTGTGGGTGATGGCAGTGTGGGTGTTTTGATCATGGATCTGACCATTCATTTTTCCTTTATTAAAAATGGAAACCCTTTGGAAATCATAAAGTTTCAGTACTAAAATAAGTAATCTACAGTAAAATTATTAAATTCTTTTGCCTTGCATATTATACAGATACACAAATTTACTATTATTATTTAATTATTTGTTCAATGAGGTAAGAATGGTAGCTTTGGAAATGAAAAAGTTGGTACCCATTTCACATTTGCAACACTCAAATTCAAAATCTCTCTTTTCTCCTTTTTGTTGTCAATCGTTAGAGTATTCGTTAATTTTAAAATATCTTAAAATATAGTATCAAAACTCAATTATCAAGTATTTTAATTTTATTTTATTGAATTGAATAACATAAGGTATTCGATTATAAAATATTATGTAAATTTGAAGCGATTAGTCGAGGAATAAAGGAGAGGAGACCCATAGGTATATATATGGAATCAATTGATGGATGATGGGTCTCTTTCAATCTTGTTATATAACCATGACATTTGGTCTGTTTGTGTCCAAAGGAAATGCCAAAACATGTGTTGTTAATAATGTGAAGTTTTGTTATTATGGGCATAACTTTGTAAGGTAAAAGAACATGTCTAGTTCATGTTTCCACAAGAGGAATAATGTGTTGAATTTGAACATGATCATATTAAATAATAAATTTTAACCAAATTCGTTACGTACCCTAATTTCGATAATAATCAATATGCTATATTTTATATAAAAAAAAGTAAAAATTAGGTATTTTTACCCATATCTTTATTTATTTCTAATTTTGTATCATCTGAATTAAAAAAATGAATAAAAATTTTTTTCACATGAATCACATCCCTACCTAGTCCAAGTTTATTGATGGAACCTTATCACCACTAAATCTCCATTGTGGGCTAAGACAAATCAGTGCAATAGGTTGTCTTTTTTTGGCTTTTGTGTTTCACTTTTGCTTTTGATCCTCATAGACATAGGTCAAGGAAGAAGCTTGCTTTTATCTATTTATATTTTCTTCATCGCCTTTCACATTTTCTGCATGGCATGCTCTTTCTAGGCAATCAAAGAAACATCACTCAAGAAACTAGATCAAGATTTGAACATAAATGATTGAATTTTAGCCTTGGCGTGCTCAATGGGACCCCAAAAGTAAAAAATTTACAAGAACAAAATGATAAAGAAGGAAGAAAAAAGAAATAGTAGCAAATTGCTAAATTTCCCAATCCCTAAACTTTTAGGGTAGAGGAGGTAGCCTAGACCCCCCCCCCCCCCCGCCCACCCCACTAANTCAAACAAAGAAAGTGGGAGCATTGGTCACCCCACAAATCTTTACTAGGATGATTAAGTATCTTTGAATTGATATTTTGGTGTGTTAATTTTATTAATCATTACACTTTGGATAACAATGATAAATCAATTTGCACTCTTTTTTTTTCTTGTACTAAGTCAATTGTGGGTCTATAAAAGTAATGTTGTTTTCTATTTCTTTTCGGAGGTTCTAATGATGGGTTTCTTTTTTTTTTTTAACCAATTTTGACCCAAATTTATATGCAACAATGACCCAAATCTTCCTTTTTTTTCTTTTGCTTTGCATTGATTATGGAATCTTAGCTTGAGACCACAACCTCTATAAAATATTAATTCTTTTCCATCTCTATAGTTCAAAATTTGTCATTTATTTGGTTCCACCATGAAATCCCATATCTCTCTTTTCTTTTCTTTTTTTCAATGTCAATAGAGAAAAATGTTCTTATGTCAATAACATAATCCAAATTGGGGTTAGAGTGGTCCATAGTTCAAGGAAAGCTGCCACTATATCCTTAAAAAACCTTACTACAATTTATGGCACCCCATTACTCTACTTGTCTATTAAAGAGTCAATAGATTTAAGTCCCAAATCTTAATTCTAAAAGCAATGACAGATTTGAGATTTTATATAAAAAATAATTAAAAATTAATTATTATATAAAATTATAAATTTATATATTTTAAAATTTATATATTATAATTAAAGAAAATGTCGACCGTCAACAGCTATCACCATTTTAATTTCACGTTAAAAGTAGTATTCAAACAAAGCCTTAAAAGGAAAAAAAGAAAAGAAAACTACCCCTTACCCAAAGACAAAATCGTAAACACATTTGTGGGCCTAGCCCTAAACCCAGAGAATTTCCTTATATAGGGCAAGGTCTATGAAACAGGCCGAACCTTAGGTCCCTGTTTGGTCAATGGTCACATCGAGGACACGCAAGCTTAGAAGCTGGGAACAATATGATAAATGCCTGAAATTAGAACCATACCAGATGGTAGCGCCCCGTTGGACAGTCACCTTCCGAATGGGACCATCAGTCACATGGAACGCTAGAAATTTGGGACCCACCCCCATCACAAGGGAGTCTTTTCGGCCCATTGGGTAATCTAAGGTGGGTCCACCTCCCTCCTCAATTCTCGTTTGAGCAAGATGCAGTGTTTACTCTTCCAGTTTGATATAAATTTTTAGTATTTTAGTTTTAGAGTTGTCGGAATGGATTTAGTTTCGCGATAGTTATTATTGAAATTTTGATATATTTTTTAATTAAAATTATAAAATTATAATAAATAAAATAAATATTGAGGCAATTATTGTAGGGTAAGGCTCTTTGCTCCAAGGAAGAAGGTATCCTCTTTTATTAGACTATCACTAAACATTGAATAAGGGGTGCCTTAGCCTAGACTTTTGTATTGTGGGTGTGTATGCTTGGACCAAATCTCCAAATTTCCCCCATATTTCTTTGCTTATGCATTGCATTTGGACTTAGGTAAACCTTGTACATGAACAAGGCCTTGTTAATTTTGAGTAATGGCTTTTAATACTTCATCCCATAAGATGTAGCATTGGAGTAATGAGATGTCCTTGGAATTGTTTGTATATGTCGATTTAGCAATTTTTAGTACGTTTTGTAACAAAAAATTCGATTGTTGTAATTACGGATAACTCGAATAACTAACTTTTTTATTATTAAATGAGCTGCATGTCAGAAAGAGAATATGTGTTCGACAAGTGATTTTAAAAAATCATAAATGATGAGAACAAATTTTATTCGATAAAGATAATAATTAAAAGTTAATGAAATGTAATTTGAATATTTCCCCTGTTCAATATTTGTGTCTTTATCCAAAGCATGAATTCATGAGATCTAAATGGTTGGTAATAATTTACTATAATATTCAAAATCATTATTTATAAATGAGTTTGGGTAGTGGGAATCCTAAAACCTTTACTTGAACCCGTTACGGGTAATAGTTTTGTTATCCGAATCCGATTATAAAACACTCTAATTTTACTTAAATGAGTCAAATATTATAAAATATCTGATTATACGATGCCTATTGACATCCCTAGCATTCACCTTGAAAATTTTCAGCTTTAAATGCTTTTGTCTAGCTTTCATGATCTCAATATTTTGGGCTTTATTTGGTACTTTTTGGGGCAAAGGCCTTGTACAATTAAAAAGCCCATTCTCTATTAATTTTACATATTTGGGCTTTAAGCCCAATTTATTTGGGCCTTAGCCTAATGCAATAGAGCCATGTACCCATCAGCCCAGCTTCTACCACCAACAAAGAGTTCAACTCACAAGACCACGCTTCACCTTCGCTCGTTACTCCACTGGAATGGAATTCAACGTTTCTTCTCTTCGCCGTTTTCTTCACACGCTAGCAACGCGAGTGGGATTATTATTTGTCCACTTTCATTTTGGGAAATACCAGTTTTATTTCTATTTTTATTTTTAAACTCTTCAGTGTGAACCCCAAAAAACAAAGCTCCAATTTGACGCCTATATGGCCACCAGAATCGACGGCGATTTATCCCGAAACATCGCCCGCGACCCGACCCGAATACCCAATCACTCACTCTTTCTTAGCATCCTCAGTCCTCGCTCCAGTCCGGGTCAGTCCAAGAACACTTTCCATCTATTTGTTTAGTTAAAATTTTCATGCTCTGAATTTCTTTTAAAGCCCTAGGGTTTTTAAGCCACTGTAATTAGATTAGAAGGAAATTCGAGGAATTGGGTTTCCTTGGGTTTTATGGTTTTACTTTTTTTTTTAATTATGATTTATGAGAGAAATTGTAGGAGAAAAGATCCCTTTTATGTAAAATGATAGTATGATATTCATATTTCCCATTTGGGGAAATTCTTGGGGATAATTTGGGCGGGGGGGGGGGGCGGGGGGGGGAAGGAAACAGGGGTAGAAGGGTGTAGGGTTTTACTATTTATCCCTAATTTTGAGAGAAATGGTAAGGAAAAGAGTTAAATTGTAAGTTTGAATTGGTTGTTGTAAAATTTTTGCCAATTTTGGTGTCAAATTTGGTTACCATGGCAAGGTATGATCCGTGTATCTGACTTTGGGTTGCACGAGAAGGGCAGTGATTGTTGTTGTAATGTTTTATCAACATGTTTGTTTTTTGTGAACATGCAAGAATGGTAAAGCTTTTGGGGATTGAGGGGGTCTTGTATTGGATTTGAGTTGCTTTTACCTTATTTTTATGTCTTGAACAAACTTTTTGACAAGTTCTCTTAATTGCTTTACCTTTCTGTCTTTTGTGGTTCGCCTTGTTGTTCATTGTCTAAAGGTATAGCATGAGCTAATGTATGCATGTGGGTTAGTTTATTGTCTAAATCACTGAACTTATGTTGATAAGGTTCTAAAAATTCAAAAAAAAATTTTCCATATCTGGTGTTTCTCTCGCTTGATCAGGTTTTTAATAGTCTAGACACCATGGATGATGTAATTGATTTGACTGGCGATGGAGGTGTTGTTAAGAAGATCATAACTCGAGCCAAAGCTGGTGCTCTTGCTCCTTCTGAGGACCTTCCTATGGTTGATGGTATGCACTTGTCGCATGCAGACTTTTATTCATTTGCTATGAGATAGCTTGAAGCTTTTTTCCTTTTTATCTTTATTCGTTCTATGTAGTCTAAATATATAAATGAGCACTCACCATAGATTCCTGATTTGTAAAATTTGCTTGTTTGGTCTTGAACAGTTCATTATGAAGGTACTCTTGCTGAAACTGGTGAAGTTTTTGATACTACACATGAAGATAACTCTGTTTTCTCCTTTGAGCTTGGGAAGGGCACAGTTATTCAGGCTTGGGACATAGCATTGAAAACCATGAAGGTCAAATATGCTTTCTTCCTGCAGTTTTTTTAAGTGATTTAGATTTCCATTACATATCTTTTTTAACTTTTTTGACAGGTTGGCGAAGTTGCAAAAATAACTTGCAAGCCAGAGTATGCCTATGGAAGTGCAGGCTCTCCACCTGATATCCCACCTAAGTATGTGTTTCTCTTGTCATCTTTAAATATCATTAAAAAATGCATTCTGAGAGTTAACAATTGGCACTGTTAATGCATCTGGAAATTTTGCACTTATACTAGGATGATCCTCACGTTGAGTGTACAATCAAACTGACCTGCGTGGATATTTTTGAAATGGGATTATTTTGTGTCTCGTTAATTTCTCGAGGATGAATTTATAGATGATTGTGTATTTTTGATGGCAGTGCAACCCTTATTTTCGAGGTGGAGTTACTGTCCTGCAGGCCACGAAAAGGTTCTAGCCTTGGTAGTGCTTCAGAGGAGAGAGCTAGGCTAGAGTAAGTCGCATTCTTATTCTTTCTCGTCCTTATTGTCTTTGGTTCTGCATTCTATATGGTACATGGAACAATGCAAATTTCATTTACCTTTTGATAAACTTAAAATCAGAGAGCTGAAGAAGCAGAGGGAACTTGCTGCTGCCGTGAAGGAAGAAGAAAAAAAGAAGAGAGAAGAAGCAAAAGCTGCTGCTGCCGCCCGTATTCAAGCCAAGTTAGAGGCCAAGAAAGGTCAAGGAAAAGGGAAGGGCAAAGCCAAATAGTTGCTTATCGCACACTAATATAAAGATTATATTTGATGATTGGACTAATAAAATATGTATCAAACTTATTTTCCATGTAAGCTCTTTTAAATGGTGATACTGGTTACTGTCAATGTTGAAAAAGGGTGGCTACTACCCTTTTATCCCTGCTACATAGCTACTATGTTGAAAATTGCGATAAGCTTATATACTTTGTTCAAGCTTTCATGCAAAAAAATGGCCCATGCATGTCATTTGAAAGCATGCACATTTAGTTTAATCTTTCACACTAAAAGATGATACTTGACCAATTGATCCCGGTATGCAGCCTTTGTTTGAGCTTTCAATGTCTTGTACATGTCAGGAACTCACACGACAAGCCGAAAATTGATTGCCAACATGATTGATAAGATACAGCATAAGATCTGAATTCTCTTGTAACATCAAGAACAAACCATTATACAAGTCGTTAGGTGATCATACAATCATCAGCTGTCAAGTGATAACACCAATTCTAGAAATAAGTTAAGGGATTCGACCTCTCATTTTGGTCAATGGGCTTGTGTTTGTAGATTTATATGTTAGATATACTGATGCACAGGCCGCTAATTGTAACTAAACCATGTAGGAAGCATCTATTTCACCAGTTTCATGCCACCCAGATCCTGCTCGGAACTTACAAACAGGGCATGTTCCTTGTTGTCGTAGCCACGGGTCGATGCAACTAGCATGAAACTGCAGCAATTCATCATAAACTTGCATAAGACTATGACATTGTTCTACATAAAATACAAAGACATTCAAGACAACTGCCTCTTTTCATTTTCAAACTGCATTAGCTTTACTAGTTTAGTAGAGGGTATGTAGAGGAGCTTTTTATCCAACCAGATTAACTGGAAATATTTTCGTCTTTCATGATAAAGAGAAAAACCAAAAATAGTTAAAAGAGCTGAAAAACAATAACCACTTTGAGGAGGGAAAAAAAAACCTGATGCAAACAGGGTAGACTGCGGATGAGGTCTCCAACACTAACTTGCTCCAAGCAAATACTGCAGGTCAATTCATCTTCTGAGCCCTTCATGCCACAAACTGGATTAGAAGTATCGTGCTTCTTCTGCCAAAGAGAATAAAGTTACCAAATTAGACTCTTCTTTTTCGGGAAAAAATAACCCAGTCTTGGGTTGAGAAGAGATCATGCAGTCGTTATTTTCTTGAAAAAACCAGGTTATGTGAAATGCTAACAGATAAAACCCTTTCAAATGTAGTATCCCAAGAACTTACCTTGGTAAGATCATAATGTGTTAATAATCCAATATTCAACATCTTTGTTCATTGCCAACAAAAACTGCCAGTGGTCATGTTTCGGACATTTGTATACCATTCTAAGCTAAACACTACACAACCCTTCTCAAAACAAAGAAAACAAAGAAACTATAGCCAGAAAAACAACACAAAGAGACCAAACACAAGATATGAATCCTCAACTAAAAATTACTATTCTAAGGTAGAAAAGAGGAGAGGGAGAGTTGTAAAAATACCTGAGGTGAGTTTGACGATGATGCTTGTTGCATTGAAGAGTCACTGATATAAAGCAAAAGCAACTTCTCATCAGATTATTGGCTTATAGGTTCAAAAAGATAAAAGATTATAACAATGTTTCAATAACTCAAAGATTAAATAACTGAAAATAAAGACACTTCTGTACAGCTGTCTAAAAATCATTTTCAAATATATCTAAGCATCACCAAAAAAAAAAAAATGTCTCATTACTAACATCTGCCAGTTATCTGTTTGTCATTCGAAACTTCTAGCACCATAGAAGAACTATAGCAGTAACTATTGGCACTAGATGATACACAGCTAGTGAATGTTATGCACAAGGACAACTTTGGACAGCCATACTTGATCAGGATAGAAGTCACTCAAGATAGTGCTGCAAGTGTACTGTACAGACATACACAGACAATATACACTTGTAAAGTTTCTTTTCTTTCCTGCTTAATTTTTAGGGCTTTGATTAATGCTCGCTTGTTCAATGAGAAAGCTAAAGAAAAACCTCTGCAGTTAATATATACCTCATTTTATAAAAGCAGAGGGGTGCACTTCCAAAATGCATTGAGATGAAGGTTTATGCTCTCGAATCAAGTGCATGAATAAATGAAGAAAATGGATACTTACCTTTGAGGAGCAGACACCTTATACTTGTGAACTGGAAGGGCATTTATCTCTTCCTCGCTCATTGAAGTAGCGGTGGGGACATTGTCAGCATCAAGTGCTCTCAAAGTTTCATAATCTAGTGATAAATAACAACTCCTTGTGAATATTAGGATGCAGAAAATATGGGCACCAAAACAAACAAAAAAAGTCCTAGCTAGGGTTTTCAAATTGACAACCACTGACTTTTGTATTGACCTATGAAACTCATTATTAAGCCTAAATTTAAACACCATACCAAGATCATCAAATTCTCGGTCGAGAAGTGCAAGCTGCAATCTAAGGCCTTGTAGACGCCCTCTTGTTGCAAGTGCAATTGATGGTGGCATATGCAACCGCAGTTCAGTATGGCCAAGAAGGCCACTCGCTGCTGCAGCATGTGCTTGGGCCTGAGCTTGAAGTTGTTGACAGGTAGCATACATCCTTAAGGTTGTGGCCATCAAAAACACTCCGAGGACCAGCCAAAGCTACATAAATTGATTTAACAGGAAAGCCCCTTAAAATTTAAATTTCAACATTGTGAAGCAGATAGACAATATGCTATTTAAAATTTAACTACTTAGTGTAGGAAAATACCAGAAAATTAGGTGACATCTGGTGTGAGTTCAATATCATGAATAGCAAAAGTACTGTCACAACAAACAAAAATATCAATAAAGATAAACAAACTAAATGAAATATGATGGAATTAAGACAAACAAAAAGCTATACAAGTACCTGTAACAAGAAATACAAGAGAATTGGAATTAACAGGACGTCCTGCATGGACACGCTGACAAACAATAGACTTACATCAAATCATATTGATTGAAAAACACAAAAAACTATAAATGAATGAAACATAACTATAATGCTCTAAGTCTAAGCACCATTAGCTAAGCAACTTTTTAAGTCCAACCCATGTAGTGGTCAAAAGCATTTTAACCTCATGTTGCTAAAAGTAAGTAACTTGAACCCTAATACGGACTTTCATCAATTGTAACAATATAATCCTAAGACAATGAGGTATCATAACTATAACAATACAAAGTCAAGCACGTGAAGTAATAGTAACATACCACAGCTCGCCTTTCCGGAATGAATCCTGGCAATCCACTCTCTAAATCTGATCTCGTCCCTCGAAAAACGAAACTCATGGTTGTGTAAATAAAATTCACCAGTTCAACTAAATACCAATAATAATGAAAAATGTTCCCAAATTTTCCTGTTTAAGCAGAATAAAAGAATCAACCCCACTATATTGACTCCTAAAAAATCTGCATAAATTCAAAAAAAAAATGTTTAATCAGAACATCAGTATATTAATTTTACCATTACTCTAGCCAATATATTTTAATTAAATTTTAACATAAATGTTCTAAAAGTTCACCTCAAATCTTCTTTAAATTCAAATAATTGTAAGAAAAATCGAAATAATTCCATTTCGCATTAAATTTAATAAATTTTACAGATTTTACTCCAACATCAAATAAAAACACGTCGATTTTATTCCGAAAATACAATGAAAATTACCTAAAAAACCTAATCTCTAATTATTTACATAACCAAGTGGCTTCTATGAGCAGATCCGTAATTAACGGATTAAAGCTTCAAATAAACGGAAAAAAATTGATAAAAATGAAGAAATCAAAGAGAAGAGAGATTACTTACAGAGATCGGAAGGGAAAACGACGGCGGATCGGAGTCGTCTTGGACAAATGTAACGTCGAGTCAACCTTTTCATGTAGAAGATTGGAGGACCGAGTCGACTCGGACGCGTCGGGCGTTTCCTGCCTAACGCTTTCCTCGTCAGCTTGAAAGAAGCCTTTTTTGCCTTCTGGTCTCTAAACCATAACGAAGACTCCAAAACGATGTCGCTTAGCACTTTCTCGCTTCCACGGCTTCGTTTTTTACAGTTCATTTTTTGGGGTCTCGTTTGTGTAAATATGTTTATTTGAATTTAATATTTTTACTTAAAGTAAAAATATTTTTATTTTTATTACCTTATTTAAAAAGATGGATTAAATTTAGTGTAAATTATTGTGAAATTAAAATATTCTGAAATATTCTTTTATTTTTGTTACTAAATTTTCTTTTATCGGTAAGTTTTAATTATTTTTTATCCAAATTAAAAATTAGATTGATAAAATTACACCTATTTAAATTTGGACAAGACAGAGATATAGCCAAACAAGCAACTGAACGAATTAGATAAGGTGACAGCCGAGGCAGAGGAATATATATCTGTGTTCTGAATTATTTTTCTCTTTTTTTTTAACACAAAAAAAAAGAAAAAGGCCAAAAGAAGGAAGGTTTTAACTGAGGTGGGTCGTACAATTTCCCACGTGTCGACGTATGATTTTGACTTGCTGATTAAAGTGGCATTTTATAAGATGTACACGTGCTTTCTCGAAATGGTATCAAAGCTTTTGATAAGTAGGGTCCACCCTACCACGCAAAAACTGAAAAGTAGCCAATAATAGCCTTCACCTCAAGAAAACAGAACAGCCTAGTAGTAAGTAAATTTATTTTTAAATAATATATGTCGACAACCTTGGTCATGTCAAACTTTTTTGACCAACATATGGAATAGAAATATGACGATGTTATAAAGTAGTTAAAAAAATGTGACTCCTTAATTTAAAAAATTTAAATAATTTTTTATTTTTTAATTTTAAAATTTTTTATATCTTTATTTTAAATTAAATAAAATTACTAATTAATTAAATATATTTAATACATTCAAATATTTAATTCATGATTGATGTATAATTTTTTACTTAAAAAATAAAATTAATTTTTTTTAAAAAAAAATTATTGATTAAGTTATATTTTATATTATATTACATATTAATATATCATAATAGATATTAATATAATCATATAATAGTTTCATCTTTCGTATTAATGTATTGATTATTATTGAGAAGTCATCTACTATACAATCTTTTTAGAAGTTAAGTCTCCCACCGAATTTCAAGGATAATCTCCAAAATATTTATTTTTTCTATAATAACCAAAACAATAAAAAAAAATTAAAAATGAAAAAAAAAAGTTTTTGGTTTTATCATGGAGAGCTGGCATTGGCCCATTACCCAATGCCATGTGGCGGCTTTCACTATTGCCAGCCTGGAATTTTCTACATTTTTTACTGTTTACTTCAGAAAATTAACTCAAAAAATAAAAATAAAAATTTGAGCATGATCATCAGGCTCCAGATCTCAGATCAGAGATTGATTCTTTATTCCCTATTATTACCTAACTCGACAGAGATTCAGGGAATCAGAATTTTTTATAAAAAATAAATTTATTTACAATATAAAAAAAATCCCATACATTTTTTCAATCAAGACCATACAATGTCGGATCAATGGTCCACCTCTACATTAAAAGGTGGGCCATGGATTGGACAATGTGGGCTCCATTTTTTATAAACACCCCAAAAATCCCCTCCAATTTCGTGGGTCCCTGTTGTTTTTAGAGGCCCATCCCGAGCCTTTGACCAGCGAGATCACACCTCATCTCTGCAAATCCGACCCTTGATTTCACCAGATCGAATTCCATCCACACGTTTTGCTGATGATGATGGCCAATCACAAAGGCCTCGATCCCTAGCAAATCAGAGTTCCCGAATGTGAAGCAATACACAGAATCACTCCCCTTGTTCATCCCGGGTGCTCGATATAATAACCTCTCGCCCGACACACTCATCTCGGCCCCTTGAAACATTAGACTGACCCGCGGTAAATTGGAAAAAATCGCTCGAGATGAATTGCTTACTAGATAACACAAATCCATTGCCCCTTGGAAAACAAAATTAGGATCCTCCTGAACTCGTAAAACTCCTCTCGTTTGTTGCAAAAACTCGTTTTTTAACGCGGTATATACCGGACCCAATAAGAAAGTAAATTGGGTGCCCGAGTCAACCATTGTTTGACCCGCACCGGTATGATCGGGTAAAAAAGCTGATCTCGGAAGGTTCAACATTTTATTCCCAACTTTAATACCCTCTAGTTGGACTGTATATGCAACCCGATCATAATATGGTAACGGGTCGGATATTTGAATCAAAGGAGTATAACTTAACCCCTTAAGCCATGAGAAGCTCGCGTCACCGAGAAGTAAAACGCCAGACGAGTCAAAACCCGATATGCAGTAGGAGAATTTGGGAAAACCCATTTGACTTACGAAAGATAAGGACCCACGGTTCATGCCCATTAACCCGGTCGTTTTCGAATCTTCCTCCGAGTTCGAGCTGAAACCCGAGTCCATGCACCCGAATAAAAACCCAGGTCGAGTCGAGGTTCCGATTACAAAATTTTCATACGCGAGATTTCCTTCAATCGAGGAAGCGTCAGCATACGAGACTGCCACGTGGCAGAGCTTGTTGTTCGGGTCGCAGGAAGCCGGCACGGTTAAGTCTCGGGTACGGGTTCTACAAATTGGCAAAGAACAAGGGACGGGCTTGTAAGACTTGGAAGCTTGAGGTGTGAAGATGGAGTTTAAGTTGGGAGCTTTCTTACAGTGAAGCCAAGATAGTTCACTTCCTGTGTCGAGGACCATAGTAACATTCTGCGGGGGCGAGCCGACGGATAAAGAAACTGTCAAAGTTACGTTATGGTGGAAAGCAAGCTTGTTGGTGGCGGTGGCGATGGCGGAGGAGGAAAGCAATTTAGAGCTTCGACGAAAAGCACGTGGGTCATGACCAAGAGTCTTTTTGAGCGGTAAAAGGAGTGTTTGTTTGGAAGGAAAAGAAAAGTTTTGATGGAGAAGAAGAAGGAAAATCGTGAAGAGAAGAAGAAAACGAAAAGAAGACATTGATCTTCTTCTTCCTTTGTGTTTTCCAGTCGGGGCTTTGCCTTTGGTACGTGAAAGCTGGGAGGGTTGGGTGTGTTTCAAGGTTTGAGTTGTGAGTGGCTTTGGTTCCTTAAATAGTACTAGGGTTGTGTCGGAAGGGCAGCAAAATCTTTTATTTAAATTTTATTAATATTTTAAATTTTTTTATTTTTTATTTTCATACCAAAATAAAATATATATATATTTCCTGATAATTCTTGTGTGATCTAGGTGAAAATACAGTACAATTTTGGGGGTTTTCTTATGATTTTTTTTTTTTAAAAAAGACAACCATTACTACTTTTGTCATATAATTTTATTTTTATTTTTACTATAATAAAAATAAGACAAAAAATAAAAAATAAGACAAAAATCCCGATGAAGTTCAAAAGATAATTATGATGGTAGTTACCACTTTAAATCAAAATAGTTTCCAAAAAACAAAAGAGAAAAATAGTCATATTTGATTTCCCAAATCTTATATTATTTATTTATATAGAATATCCCAGTATTAATTGTACTGCAACAGAGCAAACAAGCTGTATCTTTTAATTTATCTATGTCAACTAGGAATAATAAAACAAAGGGTAAATTTTTTTAAAATTTCTTTTTTTTTATAAGTGAAAAAACATATGGAATACAGCACACTTTTAGTGTTTTGTGCATGATTTTGACATATGATTATATAGACTTGTGAGCCTTTTGTCTGGCTGCGTTAGAAAGAGAAAATCTAATTGTGAGTAATTAAAATTTTATTTGAATTTTGAAGAACAAATCCAATTAATTGGGGTAATTAAATTACTAATTATCTTTTCTTTATAATTTCCCTTAAAAAAAAAAACTAAAGGTTGTTGCTTATTGGTGGGACTTTGGAGTAAAGTTTGGGTGAAGTAATATTTACTTCCAAAATTTGGTTTTTGAGAAATTCAACTTATATCATATGTTCGGATTAAAAAAATAAAGAATTATTATTGTTAATTTGTATTTATAAATACTTATTAATCGAATCGGTCAATTTATGTAAATGAAGCTCGTAAATTATATTTTTTTTGTAAGTTTAAAATCGGAGATGTTTGAAGTAAAAATTTTAAATTAATTTTATTTACGAGTAGAGTTGACCTGACTATGTAAATAAAGAGTTTTATGGTAATAAATAATAAATTATATATAGTAGAAGTAGGTTAAATAGTGCATGGAGACAAGGTTTCCTTATTATTATTATTTATCTCAATGAACCGACATGCCCTTTTAGAAAGCGTTGTGTGGAAGGTGCAACTGGGGACAAAAAGTTGGTAAATTTTTATAGAAACCAAGGAAGAAGAAGAACCATCCAAGAACCAACCTCTAATTTAAGTCCTTGACTTTTTTTTTTTTTTTTGGATTCTTTTAATTAATAGAAAATGGGTAATTAATTTTGATAATGACACTTAATTAAAGAAAGGTTTGAAATAAATTACATTCGGCAGACTTTGGTCTTGGGGTTGGGGGGGTGAAGAACAGCTAAATGATAGGGTTTTAATTAGTCAATCAATCACACCTTTGATTTTTTTTTTAGATTTTGTTGAATTATATGATTAAAACCAAAATAGACTCAATCTCAATTATTGTTTATGCAATTATTGAATGATTGATCGATTTATACTATGTGTTTTAATATACAAGATTGTATCTATCGATAGATTACGATCATAATTAAATAATTCTTAATATACACCATATAATTATTATATATTGATAAAATAATATTAAAGAATGAATCCGATAAAGAGTTGGTCCTAAATCTTTGTTTTTGTTTTTTCATTTCTTCGATTATAAATTTGATGTATTATATAGTGTTTAGTAATGAAATATATTTCATGTTTGGTTAAAAAAAATTTCTGATGAATAAAATCACAAATGAATATAAAAATTGGATCAAACTCGCATTTAGGTTTAAAAGTTTGGTAAACTTTTTAAGTTTAATTTCCCTTACCAATCGAGTTCCATAGATCATGGTATGAAAGATTGAACTTTTCTGGTACAAAATTTATACTGAATTTAATGCCTTTGAAAAATGTCACAACAAAAACATACAATTTTTCTTCGAGACACACTAAATTGGGTTTCTTCATCTTTTTTTTCCTACGATTATTAGGTAACGCCGAATTTGACCCAATTTTTGGCCAAAACGTCTCCATTTCTAATGTCAAAATCTACATTTATCACGAGATTATATTTTCAATTCAAAAGACATATTTATTGTTTGGTAACTGCGAATTTAATCCATATTTGATCAAAACGTCTCTGTTTTCTAATATCAAAATATACTTTTGTCACGAGTTTATATTTTCAATTCAAAAAACATACATGTTATAATTACTTATAAATTCAAGTCCCATCTTACCGGTATAAGGAATCGTGATGCTTTCACCATACATTGCAAAATCCACTACCGAAAGAAGCTTCTTTCACTAAACTTTTTGGAAGAATATTAAAGTCAAAAATTATACATTAACTTCAAGTGCTGGCAAACATATAAATCTTTCACTATCTATCTTGCATCCAATATTTATAGGAAAATTTGTCTTTCAACAGTTATGATACACGTTTTCTCCATAAAAAGACATAATTTTTTATGACACGTAATTAGTATATACACATATACATATATAGCTGTTTCATTGTCTCTCTCTTCTCCATCTTTTCAAATCCATCCATTTTCACTTGCTCATTGCCAATTATTCATTAGTTGTTGATAGCTAGATTAAGATGGTGACTGCCTTTCATAATCATCGCTAATGAAACAGTTGTCTTCTTTTTTTTTTTTCCGATTAACGGGTGTTTATAAATATTGATTAAAAATAGTTAAAATATTATTTTAGAAAAAAAATTGTATTAAATATATTAATTTTACGAAATTTAAGAAGAGACAATACATTAATTTTAAATTTTATTTTCTTAAAAATTCTCCTTGCTTTCTAAATTTTACCAAAGGGGTTAAAGAAGGTAAAAATTAATTTAGTCACTCTCTACCTTAATTCCCGTCTTATTAATATCTTATTTAGTTCTAAAATTCGGGAAAAATTAAAAATTAAATCGATTGTACAAGTGTAGATATATATATGTATGCCAATGGGACAAAAATCTTGTGCATCCAATCATTAGACTAAGAAGAATTATATGATTATTCTTTCAAAATTGTTTAAATAAAAAAAATACTTAACAGAAAAGATGGTTTTTCAATCCTTGGATGCAGGTATAATATATAGTATTGCTTACAGAATGGGCCAAAATATTGGGAGAAGTCAAACAAAAGAAAACAAAAGAATTGGGTGAGCTTTCATAATCAAAGAGTCACCAAGAAAAGGATAGAAGAAGGTAAAGCTTCATGCAAAGTGTGATTTGAATTTGATGCTTTATAAGCCTAAAAAAATCCCAATTTCAATAAATTCGACCCCCCCCCCCCCCCTATCATTTTCACTTCTTCTAATCAATAGAGTTGTTAGTATAGGGGAGACATAAGGCCCGTGGGTTTTGATGATCAATCCCCTTCATACTTTTTAATTATTATTATTTTTATTACTATTATTATTGATTAAATCATAGAAATTAGGTATAATACTTTTCAATTAAGTCTCTATTCTTTCCTTTAGAGCAAGGAGAAGATGGTAGATGATGGTTCTTAGTGAAAATGTACAGACAAGGGATGTGAGATGGGTACATGTAGGCCTTTTGGCTGCAAAAAGTCTTCTGCTAATCAAGGCTGAAGACTTTAAGCAGCATTATGTACCCAAGCCATTTCACTTAATCAATATCAGTTTGTCTTTTTTTTTTATTATTATTTTGGGTCGAGTATGCTTTTATGACTAATTGTCATTAATTAAAATGAAACTTGTTATTTATACTTACGTGATGTCGATGCGGAGTGTGAAAGTACCATGTGATTAAGCCATCATGTTACATTGTATCATTATGACATGTGAGTATGCCACATGATATCAAATGTATGTCAAATGATATTTTGATTAATAATGGTTAGTCAATTATTAATCATAAAAATTTATTTGATTCAAAATAAAAATATAAGAGTTTAATTAAACACAATAAAAAATAAGAATTTATTTAAATATTTTTGAATAATTTAATTTTTTTAAATATTATGTCTAAGAATTAAGATTATTCAATCCAACATTATCATGTTAATTGTTTAATCCATGTTGACCTTTTGACATTAGATTCTAGACCATGATGGTCCATTTGATTTCTTTCTTTCATCCTTTTCAACCACAAAAAAAGGGTCCATTAGCATATGTTTTTCACAATTTTCAATCAATTATTCTCTTTGTTTGTCTCTAATTTTGAACTACAAATTGTCTTGAATTGCTCCATTATTTTCTTTGCATATACTAAACAATTTTCTTTGCATGGCTAATATTTTGTATTAAGTGTTATGTGCATTTAAGGTACAAATTTAGTTTTCTTTTTTTTTTTTGATAATTGGATTATATGCTTGTATCCTTGCAATATGTTAACATTTTGGATTTATTCAAGGCCAAGCATTGACAATAATAGAGGTTGAATTACTATTACCCTTGTAATCATCTTTAAGACTTTTTCTTCATTGATGTATCAAAAATGGGTTAATTAAGCAACATCAATCATTATCATATATATACATTTCATTGCTTGATTCTTATCGAGTTGAAATAATTGATGTTATCCGGATGATATTATTAAGTAGAATTCGAACTTAACTCTTTTTAATTAAAGATACATATATTTTATTATTGAATTAAATACATGCATCAAAGGATACAAATAAAAAGAGGGGAAAATCCACCTCCTTTGTGGACCTATTACCTATAGTAGTGAATTATATAATCTAAACCTATATGCTTATCCCTTTTGGACCAACTCTTGCAACCTTAATTATTTATAAGCTTTTTTCTATATCCTAAACTTAGGGTTGCCTTAATAAATGCATGTGGTAGAACTTTGTAAGCCAGCATGGTCTAAGTATTGAAATGATGGGGCATGACTAAAGTTAAAGGGTAGGTCTTGAATCAAATTTAGACCCACAAAAGCTTGCTAGGTAGTGGGTATTAACTATAGATTGCAAATTAGATTGCATAAAAATTAACAAAGACTTTGTTTTTTTTTTTCCTTTTATATATTGAAAAGAAAGGGTATTGATTGCAGTTTGGTTCTAGTTTGGGTGACATTTCATATTTGTAATCAATGGCCAATGATTAATCTAAATTAAAATTAAAAAACTCACCTCAAAAGTATATTAAGTACAAGTATATATACAGCTAGTGACATCAAAATGGGTATGATATGTGTATGATAGAAAGAAAGAATATTATTTGTCAATTCTGGCTTTTTATAGTCTTATTATTTGTCAATTTTGGCTTTTTATAGTCTTTACAAGGTGCAAATTTGATCACCATTGAGTTGGAGTAAGTGCATTGTCTTTATTATTGGATTGATTCTTCAAGTGGATGTCCTTTCTAGCTTGTAGTTTTCCATTCTTTAGTGGTTTTTATTTTATGTTATTTTATTTCATTGTTGCCTCCCTATCCCCAAAAGAATAAAGTTCCAAAGCAACCAAACTTCAAGCAATAATTTTTCTTTTCATGCAATTTGAGAAAAATGATTGAAGTGAAAGAAACCCAAATTTTTTTGACCCAATTCTTATTAATTTTTGGACGGACAAATTTCATTTAAGTGTCATGTCTTTGTTGAAATGAGAAAAAATTAGAGATTATTTTTTTTTAGAAAACGAAAACACTTCGATTCAAATTTAAGATTACAATGTAAATAGCATCTAATTCTTAATGATTTGAGTGTCCTTAGTTCACATTGCATTTCTCGTGTTTAATATATTTATAAAAAAATTATTAAAAAAAAGAAACCTTCAAATGTACAATCCACTTGGAGATGTTTTCTCAAAAGACAAAATTGAAAAGACTTTGAAGTTTGATAGTGGGAGATGGAAAATTTAACAAAGACCCTTTTGGAAATTTGGCATGCTTAACAAATGACAATCTCACAAAGTTGAGTTACTTTTTCTCATTTTCTCCATGACAAGAGTGTTGCTTTACTATTTGATTATGATGTCTCAAAATGTAAGTGCATGCTTCCAACATTATATAGGTCATTTCATCATATAAACAAATACATTTTCTGATATTCAAGGTCTTCTTTAGGTTTCAATCAACTAGGCTATGTATGGATGAAATTGGGTTTGTTTCAATTTGGGCTATTTTTAAGTAGATATGGGCTCTGAAACCCCATTAGTTTTGGGCCAAGGGAGGGGTTTCCTCAGGTTGCAATGAACAGCTAATCCCAAAATGGAGAAAAGGAAAAGGCAATCAGTGAACAAAAGCATCCCTTGTGCCAGAGGGATGAAAATTGAGACTTAATATGAAGGTCAAGCTTTTGAAATTTGGGGGAAAAATTTATAATAAGAGAGAAAAATCAAGGGATGGGGATCCCTAGTCTTATATATGTAGCCCCTTGGAAACTTAAGCATGGAATGGAGTCTCTGCAAATTTTGAATCTCTGACCAAAAAGTGCAGATATACTTGAAAAGTCATCAAGACCCACAATGAAAGAGTAATCTGGTTATCTATTGCAAATTTATTTCTTCCCTTGACTTTATGTTTACAGGTTGGAAGCAAAATATTTGACTAGCAAAACTATTACCATCGCTTAAACATCAAAGAAAAAGAAAAAAAAAAATCAAACCTCCCCACACATCCATCATGCTGCACGCGTCACTATCATCCAGGAACAAAGAAAATTTAGCCTTTTTTTCCTTGGTGGGTGACAGCTGCCAATCCATTCTCATACCCTTAAAATATCTGCCTGTAACTTGAGAAAATACAGTCATAAAATTTTATTCTGTGTAAGCTGCTGATCAATTCTTGTACCAAATCCTATTCCATATTAATTCAAGGACATTTTGGCTTATATTAGTGCAAATTCAGAACAAAGTGTTAAAAAAGGTAGAAGGAAGGTGTTTTCAGAAAGTTTATCATGGTTGGCAGACAGCAGCAAGGATGCAAACTGAGGAAGTACTTGGTACATCTTATCCATGTGCAATAATTCAACTTTCATGCTTCCCAATGAATTGTTCCTTTTGACTGTAATGTCAACTTGTCATTACTCTTAGAAAAGATAATATAATAGCTAGAATCAAGTTATGCACTGACATTACAGTTAAGCCATGAGTGACTATGTGACCCTGATTGATTCTCTGGTCTCACTCAGATCTTAACAGCTTTGCAAATTGTTCTACTAATACTTTAGGAGCGCCCACAGCCAACACATCCTACAATAACTCATAATTGAGCAGAATTTCCAATTGCTGGGGCAAAGATCACCAACCATTAGCTTATCCCACTGCCTATCTAATGCAATGATGGAAGCCAAACCCAAATCTAAATCAGGTAGACCAAAAACCAGCTCATTTCAATCACAGCATTAATCACAAAACAAATTATAATCCAAAGAATTGTTGGATGACAGGATTCTAGATTTCTTTTTCTGCATCATCCATTCAGCTATTAACTCAGTTTCATTTTTTTATCCAAAGACTGATTCAACCATATTCAATTAATAATCATACAAACTTAATAAATTTTCGGTAGTACTAGCTATAAAAAGGTAGATATCACACATGATTTCCCACCAATTGCTTTATTGCACTTAAACAGCATTTCCTTCCCACAGCTGACATTTTTTTAACACCTCAAGCCATAACATTGAAGAACTAGGAAGTCATTGGTGTTCTGCAACCCCAAACTCAAAGGCACTGGCAAAAACTAATGGAAAGTGGAGTCCAAAAACACAATTTTAAACACTAAGACTAGCTAGATTTAACACAGTTAACAATGAATTAAGGATTGGGTTCTTGCATCACCCCCTCAAGAACACCAAAAGCAGTTTAGAAAGGAATCAAGAATCAAGACATTTGCTAAGAACATTCAAACTAAAAGAACCAAATTATGTAACACATAGTTATTCATTCATATTCCAAATAAAAATTTATGCTAGATTTCTTGCCAAAAAGAATCAAAGACAGCAAACTACAAATTACAAATAATGAAGGAAAAAAAAACAGTGCAAAACTAAAAATTAAACAGAGTACAAAGGCACCGACGTACAATGAGCCGTGTACCTTCTAGCTTTCTATCTGGCACAATTTTTTCCTTCGAAGCCTCTGGCTTCAAGCTTCCATCTCCTTCTTTGCTTTTCACTTCAATTAGATCAAAGTCTGAACCTTTATCTTCAATTCACAAAATCATCAATTCTTGACAAAATATTGTGAATTGGAAACACCCCATCTCATGATTTTTCTTAATATTTACAATGATTTGAGGATTTCACAATCTTTGGGCTTAAAATTATTTACCATCTTCTTCTTCCACTATCAACTTCCACAGCCCAACCTCTTCTTCTCCTTGAAGAAGCAGTAAAGAGCAAAAGAGATCTACTACTTCTACTTATCCTTGAATCCAACCGAGAAGAACTTGACCCACCAAAACACCCAAACAAATTCCCCAAAAGCCTTCCAAAAAACCCTCCTCTTTCCCTCCCTCTACTCCCTCTGCTCCCCCACGAAACCCTCCGCGGCAACCCTCCGCCGCTAAAACCACCATCCATTTCCGTATAAACAACCGGAAACTCTCTATTCTCCCCTGCTCCTCCTCTTCTTCCCCCTGAAAACCTCCCCACAGCGAACCCTCCGCCCGGTAACCTCCAAATAGTCAATCCCACCGGAACCTCCTCGGACGAATTTAAATTCCCGCCACCGCTTTCGCTCCCTTCTTCGCCGACTGCGGCGGGCAACTCATGCCGGCAAACCGGGCATGAATTTCGTAACTGAAGCCAAGGGAGTATGCAGTTAGAATGGTATAAGTGATTGCAAGGCATGTTTCGAACTTTGGTTCCCAACTCGAATTGCTCTTTGCAAACTGCGCAGTATAATTCGTTGCAAACATGGGTTTCGTCTATCTCCACCGTTGGCATTGCTTCTACCGCCGCTTTAGACGCCGGCGGTTGCTCGTAACGGCCGACGTTTTGGATTTCCATTTGTGATAACTGGTCAATCAATCGGTCAAACCCCGAACCTAGCAGAAATTCCGACATACTCGGGGGTAACGGCCGAAGACCTGACCCGCCTCCGTCGTCATAGTATAGCTCAAACCCTCTCCCGTTGTGTTCAACATTTGAATTTTCCCCTGACGCGGAGGAGGGGGAGGCGGCAGATGATGTGGTGGTAGCGGCTCCACCTCGTAAAACGATGACGGGATTGAAAGGTGACCGATCGCCCCCGTTACGACGGCTACGGCGGAGGATGGTGCTGGTGGTGGGAGTAGTGTTAGTGTACATCGAGGCTGCGGGGAACCTGTGGCTGCCAAAGCGACGGGAGCCAGCCTGGACCGTACGCGCTGTGTGAGACGGGTTTTCGATCTCTTCGACGAATCCACCGTCGCAGCCGGGGCAAGTGATCGGATCTTGGTTAAAAATCTGTACGAATCGGCTGCATCGGTAACACCAATACGACGTCGTCGCTGTCGCCATTTTTTAATTCAGATCTAAGAGACAAAGCAAAAGAAATTCCAAAAGGAGGAAAAAAAGAAAACTATTTTTCGAAATGAGTGAACATTTTCTCTCTTTTCCGCTGCTTGGTACCAGAAGCAAATGAGAGAAGAAAAAGTTTGATAAACTGTAAGAGCAGGAAGAATAATTTAATTTTATATATAAAGGTTAGATTAACAGGAAAGCCGCGTTAGCGTGGTGGCTACGCTGTAATTTGCACACGTGGATTGTTTCCATTGGATAATTTAAAACGACGTTTAAAAACTACGTGGATTAAGCTCATAATAGGGGATTAGTGAAGTTAAATTACCTGGCCGGTGGGGTTTTAACGGCGTACAAATTGGGTTTAACTTTTAACTGCGATAAGAAAAAAGGAAGTTAATTTGTTGTAACAAATTTATTTGGTTCAGGTTTTTTTAAGGTTATATTAAAAAAAAGGAAACAAATTGTAGGTTTTGAATTTTTTTATTTTAAAGAAAATTAATATAATTTAACGGTAAAACTAATGTTAATATAAAAAATATATTGAGTACGTGACACAAAATTATAATTCGAACATGTTATTTTAATAAATTTATCATTTTACAATTAAAATTTAAAATTAAAATTTGGTTAAAAATAGATAAATAATTAAAACATAACATCAATTATAAATTAGAATTATCCATTTTTACAAAAAGAGAAAATTATTTTACAATTTCAATTTTTGCATCATTTTTATTTTTATTTTTTACAAATTTATTAACATATAAATAGTTATTTATATAAAAGTAAAGTAGAGTAATATATGATTTTATTGAAATTATATTATGTATAATCCTTAATTGTTTAAAGTGTTGGAATTTTGTGCAATCAATTGGTGAATATTTAAATTTAAATTTTAGCTTTAGAATTCAACTACCCAACAATTTTGTACCGTTAATCAAATTTAAAATTTGATAAATAGGAAAGCACCAAACGTATTTAATTAAATTTAAAATACCACAATTAATGAGTTATTAAAACAACAGCCATTTTGAATTTTGAATCAAAGGATTGTAACTCATATAGTTGAAGTCAATTAATAATATAATTAATTCATATACTCCACAATTTAAATCACCAAGAAAATATTATTTAAAATTTTAATATAATCATATATTTCATGAATAAAAATCTATTTTCTCAATTTAATATCTTGTTTTGTTTTTTTTTGTAATTTTAAATTATATATTTAATAAATTTCTCATATTAATATTACTCATACTGTTAAATGTTAGGGTTAATAGTTTCGATTATTTATTTTATATAATCCTTTAATTTCAAAGGAAGAATGATAATTCATATTTCCTTTCTTAAACTTAAATATAATTACTTTTTTATTAAAATTCTTAATTCAAATAAAATTTTTTTATTGAGGTTAAAAATTTTGGGTATATAAATTTTTTAATTTTAAAATTCAAAAAAGATTTATCGTATTTTGTCGGGACTTATTAAGAGAAGTCATTAATAAAATTTGAATATTACTTATTATTGAAATGAAAATTTTTTTTAATTAAATCAATTCGTAGATCGAAAATTATTTTTTTCCTTACAAATATAATTAAACTATTTATTAAAAGGGAAAAAATACAAAAAAGGAAAGGAAAAGAAAAAGAAAAGAGAGAAAGGGCAAAGAATATTCCAAAAGCATGGAGCAACATGCTTGGTCGAGTGGTGGACACGCGCGCTGGTTGATATCCTTGATATTCTTATAAAAAACGAAACGTGGCACGCGTTTTGAAATCCGAGTCATGATACACGAACAAGGTGGCCCACGTCCTTATCGGACACGTCATCAACTTTCTAAATTTCGCATGCTTTCGTGTTTTCTTCCTCTTGTCACATTTAAGGCTATGTTTGGTCGTGTTTCCCAAAATTTGACTTCATAGGCCATCAAATCAATCAAAAACCAAGTTAATTCATTTTAGAAGTAATATTTAATTAATAAAATTCTATATTTTATTATATTATAATTCGAATTTAGAATTTTTATTTGCGAGCAATCATACACTATAATTTTGATTCATTGTGTTATTTATTAGTGAATATATAAATGCAAGTTTATAATTAAAATGAAATAATTTTTGCAGGCACATATTTTTTAGTATATTTTGTTTATATTTTTTATTTATTGTGATTTTGGACGTGTGGAGTAATGCATATGCATGTAGACAACTTGGTTATTATAATTTTTAAATTTTTAATTATTTGTTGAAATAATTGTGTATTTTATTAGAAGTTATTAATTTAATCCAAATTAAAGGGCATAATCAAACCGACCATTTTGTCATACATTTCAATATTTTAAAAGAGTTGGAGCTTTAATTCAATTTTCAAAACAATCTAAACCCGCGACCAATAAAATAAGGTGATATGTGATCAAAATATCGTCATTGAATAGATTCAATTATTAAAGCAAATAAATAATTATAGGAGAAGAATTCCTTTTATTTTGAAAAAAAAAATCATAGCACTATTCATGAATTCAAGCTTTTGAACTATTTTAAAAAATTAAATAATATTTTTTTACATTCTATTAAATTTTTATTTTTTATCAAAGAGGGTCTTATTATTAACGATTAATTAATTATTATTAATTAAAATATAATTTGTTATTTTATGTCTATATGACATTGACATGACGTTATTACACAAAGTAAAAAATAACAAATGATCATGTCTTCATGTCATAGTAACATATTATATTATAATTCGATATGACATGTTATTATGTCATATTAGCACTATGCGACATAAAATAATAAGTAACATCTTAACTAAATAATAGTCAGTTAATCTTTAATTATAAGTGTTTATTAAGTTTAAAATAAATGTATAAGAATTTATTTTAATGTAATAAAAGAATAAAGACTTATTTAAATCTTTTTAAATAATTCAAATTTTTTTTAGATATCATATTCTTATTTTTTAATTCTAAACACGGGTTTTACTATTACTTACCTTCTTTGATCTCCTTATCTTACTTACATATAATTTATTAGTGATATCATGAATAACAATATATTTTTAGATTTAAATTCAAATTTTGAATAAGCCAAATGTGAGATAATTTCATTTTTATGTAATTTTTGACTTAATTATAAATCATTCGTATGTATTTATATACGAATTGCATCTGCTTAATCACAATAGCTAAAATTCACATTAAAAAAATATGAAATATGTGTAGAAATAAAATCAATTTAAAGTTTACAATACTTTGCCTAATCTTGATTCGAATCGAATATTCCAATCATGAGAATGATTTAAGCATCCATTAATTTGAATAGTTTGACTCTCAATTTAGACTGTAAATATGGTTGATGAACCACCAAACAAAAGTCAAAGGAATTTCTAAAACAGAAAATGATATCATTACAATGACTTTGTGAACATTGGTTGAATGACTAAATATTTTGTTATCTTTTTGCACAGTTCCTTCCTTGGAAAGAAAATATTTTTGTTTTGTAATATTAAAAAATAACAAATTTCAATTCGATATAAATTCGTCATTTAATCTTTTAAGATTAAAAAGAAATACGTCGTAACCGTGAATTTAAAATTAACGTTAATAAAAAACTATCGAGATGATTTAAAGTCGAATTTTTTTACCATCGGTTGAGACAAGTAGACGGACTTGTTAATTAGTCAATTCATGTAAAATAAAACTAAGTAATGGTTTTGATTGATACATGGAGAAAAAAGTTTGAAAGAAAGGACACATTACACATTACATGGAACAAATTGATATAGACTTTGGAAAATGTTGTAGTGCCCACCACTCGTTTACATAGACTTTTTCTCTCTTGTTGGTTCCTTCTTCTTGCCTTTATTCATTTACAAAGGAAAGTAAAAGTTTGACCATGGATGTGATTCCTTAACACAATCCCAAACCCTTTGAAACTCCGAGAAAACTACTTTTCAAAGGTTTTCTTGTAAACCCTTTGTTCTACGTTTCTTAGCCAAAAAGGCAATAAAGAGATAACCCTTTTTTATTTTTTTATTTTTTGTTTTTCAAAGTCATTTCCATTCAAAGTTTCATGAGCTTTTTGTTTTTTCTATGTGAATTCATCATTGTTTGGGGTTGTTGGTGGCTATGTATGTATGCCTTTGCTCTTCATGACCTTGACCAAAGTTTTTTTTTTTTTTTTAAGGAATTCACATGTTTATTTTAAGGATGTCTCACCTTTTTTTGTTAAGGTTATGTTCGGGTTGTTATTTTTTTAAAGATGGGAGTGGGTGTAATATCAGTAAAAGATGAGATGAATCACGAGAAAAAATGTTTTTTAGATTGAAAATACGGGTTTGTGACATTTACATATCTACAAAGATATATTTATAATGAAATTGAAACAAGAAAAATAAAGTTAAAATTTATTAACTTTTATGTGATAATAATGGGATTTTTTTAATATAAAAATTTACGATTTATAAACAACCAAAACTCATTTATCGATTTTAAGATTTGAATTTAAAACTTTAAAAGAATAGATGGTGTCTCGAATTTATCTATTAGGATGCATATGGTTTAAGTAATTTTCTTGATTATAATTTTAATTAAATTTCCACATTTCAATATGAAGTCTCCTTTTCTTTCTTTTGTTTTTTTTTCTTTGAAAGTGATGGTATAGCTAATTTACTATCACTTTCAAGATTTCAATCCGCGTTATTATTATTTTGTTTTTATTTGACTTTTTCAAATCAAATTTTTAAAAAATCTTTAACTTAATTATTTTAAATATTTAATTAAATAACTATCAAACGTTTAAAAACTAATTGAAAAAAAATTAAACTTGAAAAGCAATGATGTATATATATATAATTATTAAGGAGAAAAATATTTTTCTATTTTGAACTAGCTGGGACCGCAAATTCTCCTAGCCAAGGAAACTTTATATATATGGCAATTAATTTCGAATTATAAGAAAATAATGTTATCTGGTACACCAATAATTCATTTCCCCTTTCATTCACTATCATATGATATGAGCACATCTTGCCCTTATTTTATTTTATTTCATTATTTTAATTTTTTTCGGATCACTCATTGTAAGCTTCATGCAGGCCATGGCTAACCTTTGAATATATTTTTTTAATTGTATTTAATGAAATAATATTAAAATATGACATAAATAAATAAATTAATTTAGTACTAAGTACGAAATGACATGCTAATTAAATTTCATACTATATTGATTTTGGTTCGAAGAAAGTCATATTGATATTGTTTTAAAGAAAGCGTGTTCTGAATATATAATCTCTCCGTTCTTTATAATTTTCGTATTAACATGAATCAATACTCAAATTTGAAACTTTTCTAAATTTTTTTATAAAAGTTAGAATCTAATTAGGTAAATATCATTACAATCTAATTGAGATTTAATTAATTAGCAGGGCTTAACTAGTGGGCTTTAGCTTGGACTCTATTGGGCTTCCCTCTAAAACTTGTGGCAAACATGGGCCCATAAAAATTAATTAATTTATAAAAGTATATGAAAGGGCACTTTATATTTGGTTTGATATTACATTGTTAATTTCTATGGGAATATTTAAGTTTTATAATTAACTCATTGTAAATCATAACATAATTCATGTGCTTAAAGCTTTAATCCTTAATTAAATCTACATTAAAATGTACAATTTCTCCTTTATTAAGTAAAATTGAGTATGCAATTTTTGGATTTGAAACTATGTATAATAAAATAATTTAAAATAAAACGTAATTTTATCACCAAAATCAATGTATATATCGAACTTTCAATCGATAAGAGTATCAATATCTTCGATGCCAACAACAAATCTATAAGGAATAAATAATTCATCGAACATACCTCGACTTGTATATAAGATATATTTCCGGCTGCGAGAAATAAAATTTGTAGAATCATATTTGACATAGGAACAAATTGTGTTCATATATTATTCAAATGGAAGAACTAACATTAACCTTAAATACAATGATTAACATTAATCATCCTTACAAATTATTTAACAATTCCACAAATAATAAATCCAAAAAAAGAAATTAAAATACCAATCCCACCATGTACAAGAAAAAAAAAACCACAATTAAATCAATTTATTCCAAGAAATTAGCACAAAAAAAACAAATAATCATATTTTTTTGTTCTTGATAATTTCATTGAAAAAAAGGCTTAAAAGTGCTCACCACCTTCTTAACCTGATCAACAAAAGAAGTGCATGAAACTGTTCCATCATTCCCAGCCAATACCCTGTACTTGTCTTTCCTAGTAAAGTTCGTGCACTCAAACCCTAACGTAGCGGCCAGGATTCTTTGCACGTAGTTCGCCACGTCGTGCGGGCTTTTTCCCGACGAACACGTGGCTTCCGCCGGCAGTTGGTTCAGGAACGTCACCTCGTAAACGGGTCTAGGGTTCATGAAGAAGAAGATTGGGTCCAGGCCTTTCCAGCCTCTAGCTGTGGTTGCATGGAAAAACCCTACCCTGTAGTTCATGGCAACCGGGACGATTCGGTCTGTCAATTCAGCAAAGAGGGCACTAAACCTTAATAAAAATGGTTCCCTACAAGTTGTTCCTTCGGGGCAAACCACTAGGTCACCTTTGGCTAGTTCACGCTTGATTTTCTCGGCATCGACTTCCCGGATTCTTGTTAGTCTCACCGTCGGGATTGGTGACAGGATCTCGGATAATCTCGAAATGGAGTATGTGACTGCTGGGATTCTGCGCATGAGCACGGCGGATAACACCACGGGGTCCATCAGGGTTCTATGTGTGCAAACGAATAAGACCCCGGAGCTGCTACCGGAAACAGGTGGCGGTTGTTTGCCTTTGACGATGATCTTACCACCAAATAAACGGGACATGTAGGGGATAACTCGCATTGGAAGGATTAGGCCGACGACGATACGGATGGTTGCTAGTAAGATGCCTAATGGCATCCACAGAAGGATTAGGAGAGCGGTTGAAGGGGTCGGTCGCTTCACGAGGCGGCCGTCGTGGAAAATCACTGGGAGGGGGCGGAGCAGCTGGTGGTCGTGGAGGTTTTGGTTGGTCATCAATGGTGGGTGCATTTGCTTCTGTTAAAAATGTAATGTTAACATGAAGCACAGGTATAGCTAGCATTATAACTAGAAAAATCTTCGGACTGTAGATTTCTCGAGAGACTTACTTTGCATAGAGACAAGAACTGAAAGCTTGACGGAGCTCTTCCAAGCCCCAAAGTAGGCTCTTCGTCGACAAACAACTTGGCAACTCTACTCGAAATAGAAGCGATATCACCCTTAACGAAACCAGTAGCAAACCCAAACCGGTTTACCACAAGTTCACTTCCAAGGACCTCATCAGCTCGTAGATGCTCCTTGACGAACCTCGCCACCATAATCCTAGGCGTCTTAGTCACCACAACTCTTTTATCATACGAGCTAAACACTTTCCAAGCCTCCATGTCGACATCATCCATGTAAAACTTTGGCAAAACAGCTCTCGACACTGATTCAATCTCCGCCTCTCGAAGCCCCGCCGTAGCGACAAAGGTCATCAACTTCAACCCTGCATCATCCAATCCTAACATGTCCAGCAACCGAATCACTGGCCAAAACAACAGCAACAAAGCGAACCGGATTAACCCGGACGCCTCAAACGCCACCAACATGAAGTAACAGAAAGGGTCTGGGTCTTTCAGAAGAACCCCTTCCAGCTCAGAAACAACTGATTCCATTCTTTTCTCCTTGTGTTTTCTTTTTTTTTGCTTATGTGATCACAAAAGAAGTTTTTGGGTTTTCTTGAATGAAGGAAAACGAAAGGGGCTGTGGGGATATAAGGTTAGAGAGCAAGGGTTTGGATTGACTAGTCTCTAATGCGAGAGCAAGGCAGTTTATCAGTTTCACAACTACTTCTCTTATACACATTTTTTTTTCCTGCAAAGTGTGTCCCTTTGGCCTTAAGCCTCCAAAATAGTCTGATATATCTGCAAAGAATAAAGGATTATACGCCACGGTAATACTCGAAGATAGATTACTTAACCTCACCAAACTTAGTCAAGATTTATGGACGTAAAGTTAAGCTTTTTGGAAAAAGAAAATGGCGACTGCGCCATCGGTTTATTGCCCTTAATTAGGCCACTAACTTGGCTTAATTTGAACAGGAATTTAAATGTTATATATACATAAAGTATATATTTATATATAAATAAATAAAGATATTTGTTAGTGCTAGAGAATGGGTCACTTTCTCGATGTTTCATGAGAAGGAAGCAAGCAATTTCTCTTTTCCAATCCGAGTGCTTTTTGTTGTGATGCCATTTGGGATTCTGTCACTCACAGAATTTTTTTTTTCAGTTTATTCGGTTTATCATCATGATTTACAAACTTATGACTCGAATTTAAAATTTTTATCTAAATATAGGATTGGAGAATTGGGTGGTTGAAAAAGAAATCGATTGAGGACAATAGTACCATATGCTGGTTAAAGTGTTTTAATTAGGCAGAAGACTTTCCCCTGCCTTAATTGCTAGCAAGAACACTGATCTCACTTTCCTGTAAAAGGGTATATCCAACCCCTCTTACATTAACATTCAGCAGGTCCCCTACCCTTCACTCCTGGTGACGGGCAGCTCTTAATACCCTTCACTCAGCCTCTGCGACTGCGAGGCTTCTTCATCCTCCTCCAGGATCCTGCAATCCCAGCTTAGGATTCGGTTTAATCTCTCTCTGTATGTTTTCTGTTCATTGTTGGAACTGAAGATGAGCTGTTCATCTTGTTTCCAAAGCACAGGTGCTGGTTGTGCTAACTGTTGTGTCCCCAGGACTTGAAGCTTTAAAAGCCACCCCTGTTGAAACCTTACAAGTTGTTAATTACCCCATCCTTGAAAAAGTTAAACTACACTGAAGTTTCGGTTAATATCAATCACAAAAACATAGTCCGACATGAACAAGTCACTGTCTGTTGTTTTCTAGTCATTAATACATACGCAACCATTGAAACAACAGTATCAATATTGTATCTTGCAATAAATTCATTGTAACTTGTCCAATCTGTCATAAGTACCTCCTTTGCTGGAGTTTGTTGTTGGTATTTGATTAATTCAAAAGGGATTTTGATTTTTTTTTTGATAGCTCTAGTTTGGGTAATGGAGAAGAGACAGTTTCTGATTTGCTATACAGGAGAAAAGTCCTTTCCTTAATATAGGTGACAGCTATGTTTGTGAACCCACCTTTTTGTACTGTAAAAGCTTATCTGAAATTGATTTATCTGTGTGTGATGGTGTTCATTGTTCACATAATAATGGCTTGCACCATATTTCTAGTGTCACAAAGCCGAAATTTTCTGCCCCTGCGCAACTTGCCTTCACAACAGCAGGAATTAATCAGAATTCAGAAACCCCATTTTTCCATCTAGTTACTCAAATGGCGTAGGCAATCTCATTAATTATATAATAAAGCTGGCAATTGGGGTATTTTGTTAATGGGGAAGCTTGCAAGAAGAATTGAAAGTAGGTTAGAAAAGTTTTGCTGTCTCTCTGAATTAGTTGCAAAATCTGGGAAAAAGGTGGTTCATCTGGTCAGGTTCTCACGGGGAAGAATTTTTTCCTGCCTAAGTTAGGTAAAAGGTTGGTTAGAAAACTGAAAAGTGACAAAACCCTTTGTTAATTCATCGTTGAATGCTTGGTAAACCCACATATCCTTTTCAATGGGGTATTGAATAAGTTTTTTATATGACCATGTCAACATAAGTCTGATCTGTCATGATCATGTACACACTCTGATAGATTTTGCTGAACACAGACATCCTTGTCAATGGGATTATTCCTTGAGTAAGATTGAACTTAAGGTTATGGCAGTATGGCTTGATCACCTCGAATGATCCATTTTCTTTGGATTTGACAGACATTTTTATAATCATGCCATGATTATGATTGTAATCTCCAAAGCTTAGATTACAAGGTCTTTGTCTGTCTGACTATGATTGGGCTCATCAAATACCATTTCTAAGCCCAAGCGTTCACCACCTAGGCAGGGTGCAGTTCAAACTGAAGGAAGTTGGGACTGGAAAAAATTTTGTCCTCAGCCTGCAATTTCTCCAACTTTTTCTTTCATAGTCTGTCTCAGATAAATGGGAGATTTTTGTAGAACTTTGAACTGCAATGTTTAACGTGTTCGAATATAATCACACTTGTGGTTTCTTTCTCTATGTTTTCTTTCCCAATATAAGTCATGAGATTATCATTGAGTTGAGAGAAACAACAAATTAAGTCAAATCAGACAGATAGAAACAACAAACTTCATGTATAAGCTATAACTATGGGACAACATTTGCTGTAAGTCATATCATACAACCTTGATCTATGTGAACAGCAACACATTCTTTCTCAGGAAGCAAAATAATGGATCCCAACATAAGTCACTTGATAAACAATGCTTTGTTCAAAAGAAGAAAGAGAAACCGTAGCCTTCTCCACGAGTAAATTTTGTCTGGCTGCTTTCTCTTGATGCAGACTAATCAATGGCATCCTCTCCTTGGGTGATTAATAATTAAGCCTGTACAAACAAAAACCCTGTTGCAAATCCAACTAACACAAAAACTATTTGGCTGCAATAATTGGACCTGATAAATTGAGTGTGTTGATGCACTACAACAACTGCAGCTTACACCCAAGAGGTAGAAAAGTTCCATTATGCAGCAAAATTTTTTTCAGAGAATTCACCATGATTGTAAGAATCGTTGATACGATGGATTCAGCTGCCATGTAAAGAAGATTCAGCCCGTTAGTCTCAATCTTAACATTGGCTCCAAATTACTTACTTGCAACATAAAATTTTCAACCTGCAGACGACTTGATCAATTTGGGGGCACTTCTCTGTTTCCGTAATACTTCATTTCCTTGAATCTTCCTAATGTTGTATAGCATAAAATGACAGGAGACAAGCACCAATAACTAGCAAATATGGGCAACTAAGCATTATTCATAAGAATTCAGCTCGAGAGTCAAGAACATACTAATTCACGCACAATCTCAACCAAAAGAAAGGGTACTTAGATTAATAAGAGAAGTCATTTCCTATATCAGAAATTCAGATTCTACCCAGGAAAATTAAACACCCAAAGAGTGGGAGTTTATAGATAGCAGCTACTGCATCAGTTTGTAGAAGAACACATCGCGCGTTAAGGATCAACCATGCCCTTTCATATCCAGAGAAAGCAAAATTTTTGGCATGATTCACACAGAATTGACCACCTGCAAATCACTGAAAACAGATCAACTAAGCCAGACCTATCTGAATTTAAACTACCATGAGCCTCTTCATCAGTTGTTTAGCTAAAGGAAACAGGGAAAGAGGTGGAAACAGATGCAGAAATTCAGGAAAAAAAATTAAAAAAAAATTTGGACCATTTCTCGATTTGTGCGTGTCATCCTTGCGCAGGGGCCATGCTAATCTTCTCTGTATCGTTCCAATTTTATCGGATGTCCCCGAAGGGACAACCAGCACCTGCTTCTTTCTGTAATATAAAACCTTTTACTCTTTTATTCCTAAGTAATGTGGGAGTTTAGTTGGATTCTGACTAAACTGACTAAGGCCTTACAAGTGGGCTGGTTGAGTCTTAGGTGTGGCGCAGAAACCATGGGCTTTGTGGTTGCATTTGCCTTCTAACTCACGTAAACCCCGCACTTGGCTGTTGACGTGTCGCAACCAAATGAATGGGTCTGATTCCTGGACATCAAAGCCCAGCTGATCAACTTTTCCTGAAGGAAAAACTTTTCATGGGGCGATTGGCTTTACGTTTTGGTCAAGTTTTGGTAACACTTGGCAAAACTTGATGATCCAAAGTTTGCAGTTAGACAATTTGCAGTTAGACAATTATAACTTGTGATTCAGAAGCACCAACAGTGCATGACTAAAGAATATTTAACAGCAAGGGCCAAGCATGGCACCAAATTGCACTTCATGCTGCAGAATTTAGTTCTTCAGTTCTGCTAAATATATCAGAAGATTAGCACTGATAACCAGCAAATCTATCAGCACTATGTATGGAAACTCTTAGTCAAGACCTCATTGTCCAATTGCACAGCGTTATTGAATGGAAAGAGTTGAAGGGTTAGACTACCAAGTGAAACGAGACACAAGTGATAAGTCCAATTTTTGCACAAAGCCAGATTATTGAGCATCCATGAAGTACATATTTTACATCAAGCACAAACCAGCTAGCACCTTAGAGTTGATTCATAAAAAGATCTCTTATATCTTTATCAAAACCAAAACTTTCCAATCTATCATTGGCCAACCATGATTAACAAGGGCAACTGCTTGATCAATTGATTCTACAACCCAACTATAAAGATATCGTCTATGAACAAATTTCAACTCTAAAAATGTAAAGGTTCCTTTAAACATAACAAAATACAAGTAGCTAATGTACTCTGTACTACCAACTACCAGTACAAATAGTTGTATAGAACTTACACTGAAAAAAGCAGAAGCTATATTGGCAAATTGTGCAGCAAAAACTATCTCAAATCTGAATAATGGATCCCTGAAAAACACTCTAAATTGCAATCTGAAGTGAGCAATACCCATGAAGATGAAAATTTGGACCTTTTCTCGATTTTTGCATGTCATCCTTGTGTAGTGGTCATGTTTTCTATATTATTCCAATTTTATCGGATGTCCTCGAAAGGATTATGTGTGATGCCATTTTTTGATATATAAAAATCTTTATTGCCCTGTTCATAACTAATGTGGGATCTTTGGTTGGTTTTTAGCTGGCCAACTACTAGTTTAGTGATGGTAATAGATACTCTTTAATTGAATATTTGTAAATATTCGACTTGATTATATAAAATATTAATATTTTATATTCAGATTCGGAACAAGTACAAATAGTAAGTTTAGTATCGGTTTCGAGTTCGAGTAGCACCTCTTGAATACCCAATATCCACACCTAATGATAGATGTTTACTATACATGTTTATTTATTTGTTTTAAGTTATTTAAGTTATTGTATAAGATATTTTTAAAATAATTTGTTATTTAAGTTTTAAATTGACATAATATCTAAAAAAACTCCTAAATTATTAAAAAAATTCAAATAAGTTCTTAATGTTTGTTTGTTTTTATAAATTTAATTATTAGTGAATTGTATGGATGTCAATTGTGAATTACAAATATATCTTTGTCACAGCCCAAAACCCAGGCTATGACCGATGTATGGGCCCAATAGGCAAGCTCACCAAGCCTAAGCAAGCCTCTCTATGTAAACCCGTCAGTAGTCCAACTATCACTTTATTTTTTCTTTAAGATCTAAAACTCGTAATTTCTAGTAACAATATCTTTAAAATTTAAGTCGTAAAACCAAGTACACACACAGTTCACAACAAATCTCACAATTTACATTAAACAATCACATATAAACATACAACAGACCCTTGACAACCAGCGGAGTGACTCTAGGTGTGGGTACTATCATTGAGAGTCGTAGTAAACCTATCGAAAGATGAATAGGAGGGAGCACCTCGACCTAGGATCCAACTACCTTCAATCTTGAAAACCAAAACATAAAGTTGAAAAGAATGAGTATAAACTCAATGAGTAAACATAAGAAGGGAATAAGCAAATGACACGAAAGATTTTTTGAAAAACACAATGCGCTTGTATTGAAACCATGCAATTTGTATATCATAAACAAAACTCGATGCCATGCTGTTTTTCCAACTCATTTTGAAAATATTTAAGAATATCAACTTTCAATATACAATTCAATCACATTACATTTTTCAAAAATCTCTACTCTATAGGACAGGTGCACATGCGTGTAAAAATTCACGTATACATTATGTATATATAAATATATAGATAATTCAAACATACACCAAGGTCATCCCCACACTAGCCGCCACAGCTCCGCACATACACCCGCCAACCTCAACTCAACTCATGTGCACTCCCACACAGCACATGGCATATATCATCATCATGTGCTCTCCCACAACGCACATGGCATATATCATCGGCATGTGCTCTCCCACACCGCACACTATCGACACCATCATGTGCACTTTCACACAGCACATGCACAGTTATAATTATCATTCAACATTACATTTCAATGTATAGTACACATAACAACATGTAACTAGAATCTTTGCATAACAATACATCACATGCCACAAATCAATTGACAATTCAACATAATATTTCAAATACGTAATTTATCACATTATACGTTTAAAAACGTGGAAGTATCACTTGTGAAAAGTTTGTTCCCGTGCATAAATTTGAAAAGAGGCAACCAAGGATATTCTAGCATTTCATTCAACACATATGCATTTGTTCAAAACCTTTTAAATGCAAGTTCACTCACCTTACAATAGCGGGATACTATGTCGTTATTAGTTCGAAGGCATATCTAGATATTTCTACTTACCAGTCGCTTGTTATTTTCCTCCGACATGCCACCACAGTACACTATCTTTACTTTTACACTTCCTAGCCACAATCCAAATTCAATATCTTTAGTATATATAATTTGTACTTCTCTTTTTCATTCAATCGTGAATCCTTATTCAACTAACTTATATCTTGACACATTTTTACCAAAGTTGCCTTTATCCTTTGCTTGCGTAATTCTTTAGATTATAAATATCGACAATTTATTTATGGCTCTAGCACATATATTAATCTTTTCTAAGGATATTTATCAAGTTCAACCATCATTTTCACACCAATAACCTAGCATATGGCAACAACTATAAATTTACTTCCATCAAGCATTTTCTAAGTCCACATGCATCACAATTTACTTTTACATACTGCCACAATCACAAACAATCAATACATATCTCATTTTTCCTTTCTACTTGTGATTTAGAGGTTAGAACGCTTACCCACCACTAAATCTAGCTCAAAATCACCACGCATTCCAAGATTCTTCCACATGCATGCCTCGAGTTCCTTGGATCTTTATTGATCCTTGCTACCACAAACAAAACCTCACATCATAATTGGTTCAAACTACATACTTTCAAACAAAACATCAATTTTTACCTTCCTTACATTAAAATCTACAAGGCAAACCACCAAAATCTTTTCAACCTCAACGATGGTGTGTGGGTGGGGAGGAAAACCTCTCGGTTTTCTCTTTTCTCTTCCAAGGCTGAGCCTCCTCCGAGCTTTTCTCTTCCTTTTTCCTTTCTTTCTTTCCTTTCTTCTTTCTTCTTTTCTCTCTCCTAAGGTTTAGTTGGGATGAAAAATGGGGTTGAGAGTTGTGGGTTGGGTGAATAAAGGGGTAGGAGAATGGAGAAGTAAGAAAAGAAAAGAAAAGAGAAGAAAAACTTGATTTTTATGGTAAAGAAAGAAAAATGGCGTGGGAGGAAGAAGATGGAGAAGAAAAATGCCATCTTGAAGAGATAAAGATCAGTCATGAATAAGGAAGAAAAGAGTCAAAGCTTCTTTTAAAAGCTTAGACTAAGCTCATGAAAAAATTATCATTTTACCCTTAAAGTTTCTCTCTTTTTTAATTTAGTCATCCCAATAATCTTTTAATTTCAATTTCTTTCTATTTTTCATCCTTTACATGTGTATAAACAAAATATAAAGTTTTCACTTCAACGCGATATCACCATAATATTTAAATATATACTTACCCGAGCTAACTTTATTTAATAAAGACACGCGAGCCCCATTAACGTCGTTTTTCTACGAAATTCCCTCATTCTTCTTCTCCCCAATTTAGATTGACCATATACTTCTCATTTATGACTAATTTCGACATCAAATAAAATATTAATATGTTAATATTATTTTATTAATAAAAATATTATTTTATTTTAAGATTTTTCACTTATTTCATTGGAACCCAAAATGTCTTATTATGCCTCGATTCACTTCCGAATCATTTTTTATCTCGCTAATTCATCTTCAATAAAAATATTATTATTTAATTATTATTTTCACGCATGTGAAATATTTTACTCTAGAATATTCTTTTCACTCGACACTGCTCTTTGACATTTAAATCCATGTTAGTTAGCCCTTCGTCTTATTGATACGGTTATGTTAACTATTATACGAGGGTACAGGGTATCACAATCTTATACAAGTATGAATTTGAATTCGAATAATTGGATACTCATGAAGAGATTAATAAATTTCTTGTACACAATCGGTTATTTAAACGAGTTTGAGTAGTTAATGAGTAGTGAATAAGGTATTAAGGTTTGGATTCAAATAAAAAATTTTAAAAAATAATCAAGTAGTTATAAGGTTTGACTATCCTATTATTAATAGGGGCCCAGGGTAGAGTACTTTAAAATTACCGAATACCTAGCCCTAAGGTTGAGGGAGAGGGGGCTAGTAGGGGCTCCCACCCCCCTAAACTTTTAAAATTCAATAATTTTTTTAAAATTTGATAATTTTATTCTCTATTTTTTCAAAAATTTGTAATTTCACCCCTACAAACATAGAATTTTTTATTTTCGTCCCTTCAAATATAAAATTCTGACTCTACCATTGACCTTGTTCGTTGGCAACCCTAATTCACGTCATTAATCTTGACTAAGCCTACATTATTTAGAAATCGAAAATATGAATCATGTCCTTTTTTTGGTCATGTGTCACTTTGCATGAATTTAGTGTCACATTTTAAAATTTTCAATAACATAGACAAATATTTGTGTTTCACTTTATATTATGAGTATGAATTATAATTATTAAAAAAGGCAAACACACAAAATATATAAATTTTTATTTTTAATAATTAAATAAAATTTAAAAGAAAATATTTTTTTAAAAAAATTTGTTTCTTAATTTTTTAAAAAATGATTTTTTTAAACAAAATGAAGTTACGTCACGTGTCATAGACCAAAGAGTGATGTGACATTATTTAGTCATATGACACATTTTGATTGATTCATTAACATGTCATAAGATTTTCTTAACGAAATTAAACGTTGATAAACAAAATAAAAATTTAGGTACCACATTAAACATTTTCTTAATATAATTATCATATTACACATTTTTTAAAATTATAAAAGTGACATTATATCATTATACTAAGGTTCATATCCTATCATTTAATAATAATATTTATTTCTTTCGTCGTAAAAGAATGTAAACAAGAAAATTTCATATTTATTTTTTTATTTGTTGATCACATGAGCACTGAAAATAAATGAATAAAAAGATGGTAAATAATACTTTTAGGAACGGAATATGCTGGACAAAATTCAATGAACTTGATTATATTAAACAATATATATAACAAACAATAAAACAAAAGATAATTTTCTTATTTCCCTCTTTCATTCTTGTTTCCTCATCATTTGTTTAATAATTTTTTCTCACAAACTTACAAATAATATTTAAAAGGGGATCTAGTTATATCGATGTGACAATTATTAAATTTCATAATTTTTTAAATAAATTAAAATTTACCAAATTAATAGTTCATTAATAATATATAACATTTTTGGAGATCCAAGAAATTTCAGTTGTTGAGTGAATGCCATGAACAATTAATATTTTTCAACATATGACATAACATATTAGGTTATTTGCAATTTTATATGTATCTTGAATATAAATATATCGTAAAATTTAATGACCGATTAAATAATTTAAAAAAAAGAGAGACTATCTTTATAATTATCCTTTAACCTGAATTCGCCGTTACTCAGAAACTAGTAAACAAATGGAAGAATGGCCCAGCGGTCAGGTGGATAGTCCTCGAACTTGTGGAGGTACCAGCGGTGAGTGTCTGCTGCAGCAAATGCTAGATTAGCCACCACAAATCCAAGGAGTAGCCATATAGTGAGGTCAGTTCCTCCACTGGCAACCAATAGCCCGACATAGATTACCATCTCAGCTAAATAGTGTGGACTTGAGACGATGTTGAACCAATCACCACGTGGAATCACATATTCAACAGTTTGATCTGATCTATGTGTTCTAAGTGAACCAAGAATTGCATGACAGGAGCATTGATGCAGCCATCCCCAAGCAAATATAGCAGCACCAGCCCATTGGCACCATCCAAGGCTAGTGATGGGCTTGACATATCCCCGCAAATCAAAACCTGTAATTGACACCATTTCTTGGCCTTCGACATTGAATTCAGCCACTTGATCAGCTGCACAAAATGTAGAGAGTGACAGAGGTGCTGCTATGTAATAACAAATGCCAGTGAAGTATCCAACAACGTGCATTCGAGCAGAAGAGCTGTAGTTGAAAACAAAAAGGGTCTCATAAAGGCGCCTCAGGACATGAATTTCCATCAACAACAGCAAGAACACAGACTTACAGACAGTGAGTCTGTCGTCAGCAGAGGTAAACCCAGACTTGTGCAAGGAAAAAACATGAGACCCACCTCCAGTTAAGTGACTTAAAGGAGCAACTTTGTCTGCAAACCACCAAGTTCCCATTAACAACACTGTTGTCCAAACCACAGCCAACAAATAAAAGTGTAGATAGAAACTCTGAGGAACTGTCAACTTGTGGGATGAAGAAGATGGCATAATCTTGCCCCTCTTGACATATCCAAGAACAAGGGTGTGAAATGAACCGAGACGTGAACAAGGGAGTGAAGCGATGAGGAAAGGAAGAGTCCCGGCTACCCATCCCGCCCTTAGAAGCCAAATAAAGCATGTTTTCATGGTGTCCATTGACTGCAAAGAAAAAGCTTCGATCAAAACTCCAACCACTTTCATTCTTCCCGGAGTTGTACTCCCCGCCGAATATAAGAATGAGCAAAATCAATTCAAACCAATTATTTATCTAAATCAAATGTGATTTAAATAAAATAATTCAGTTTAATTGAATTAATTGGATCAATTAATCCAAAATGTTTGGTCCAATTAATTTTTTAGTCGGTTCTCGATTTTAAAATTTTTAAATCAATCCACCTAAAAAATCAAACTAATTTTTTATATATTTATATATATTTTTTAATTTTATTCATTT